>NC_083637.1:9503275-9803275 GCF_963576545.1 Limanda limanda
CAATAGCGTCGTATCTGCTTTAACTTCTGTGTTAAACAACGCTTGATGAAGGAAAAACACGGCTGTTTGTATTGGTCACTTGTTGTTGGTCACTTGTAATGGTTCACGATATTCAATGCTTTTTGATGCGTTTTTAATATCTGTGAACATGATTTACGTCTGAGTTGCGTCAGGTACATTTTCATCAGATTTTGTACGGCAATGCTGATTAAGAAAACAACAACTCCCATGATCCCAAGCTGCACCACAACATCATCGATCTATAGGTCTTTTGTTGTTGTTTTGATCGAGAAGTTACACATTGTATTATATTATATTACAAGAGTCCATCTGTCCACTTAAAGTCAATCAAGCTGCAACAAATTTCATACGCTCATAAATGTGCAGGATTGTTATCATCAATATCCACGATTTCCCTGGTAAATTGGTGATGATGTATGATCAATGATTAAAGTAAGTGAAACTAAGTTCCATTTGTTCAAATAAACGTAAAAACTTAAGGATTCCTTTAGGCCCATGTTCCGTCCAAACAAACAAACGATCTAATCGAAAGAGGCATAATCAAAACCTCCTCGGTGGAGGTGATAACTCCTGAGTTGCCAGATTCAACATGACATTTCACTAGCACATAAATTCATCACCGAAACCATTAAATTTGAACTTACAAAAGTTGGGAAGTCAATGACAAAGGGCACCATGTTCTTCACTTTCAGACGTGTGTGTAATGGCTCTTTCAAGCTGTCAGCAAAAGTTAATCAGCAGCTTATAAATGTTGAAAAATAATTGATAAATGGTCCGACAACAATCCATCAAATCTGGGAATACGCTGGTAATAGAAGATTTTCCAGAGGGTCAAACAGGAGCTATGGAGGAAAAACACAGGGACTAGCTGGAGCAGGATTTTCCCCACAACCTGGCAACCCAACATGTGTTCTCATTTATGACTTATAACTAATCTATGAAGCATTAATAAACAATATATGATTTTATAAATAAAGCCATCGGTTATTAAATAAGCCAGTTTGCTATCTAATACCATTCTGTCACGTGACTCACATCTGTGTGGCTGCTGAACGTTTCCCTGATATTTTCTGGAAGGGCTTTAATGCGAGAAGCCAAATGTAAGAGTCAGTTCCTTCAGACATTTTCCGGAACTTCTTCTGCCAGTAGTAAAATTTCACACTGAGCCCGTGTGAGAAAACAGCAGGAAGATTCACAGCGGGTGAGTGGGCGTGTTGAAGACGTTTCCTACAGAGACGGATGTATAACTGAAAAGATATATACGTATACAAATACGCCACCGTGAAGATGAGATTCAAGAGCTGTTGGTGATGAGGGTCAATGCCAGGGTCGACCTGCTGTGATCAGAAACACTGTGCTTTCATCGTACGGATTTATACATTATCTCCTGCTGCCTCCCAGGCGCCACCCTCACCTTGTGAATATGTCTGACCTCAGTGACCTGCAGGTAAACTCTGTGGCCAATTCTCCGGATTTCACCCAGACACTTCAAACAGACGCCATTAGAAACCAGTGCCTGTTTAGAGAAAAGAAAGGGACATTCATTCCTAAACCATTTGGTAATGGTTTCCTTATCTTAAGCTCTGTTGAAAGAGAAACTCTTTATCTTGGAGAATGTGTTTTAATCGTAATTGCATCTCTTTTATGTTGCAACCAAGTGAAATGGGCACTAAGTGTTTTATACAATGCTTCAGTCAGAGACGAGCAACAGCCGCCTCAGCTCGTAGTCGGGCCTGGAACGAAATGGAAAGGTATGAAGGTGTCCATCAGATAAATGACATATTCATTACAGTATGTACACTGGTGAGGGATCATCAGCTGCTGCCTGAGTTCTACAGTCACCAGCTTCCAGAAAACGTCCATGACGAAGACAAACATGTCATCTTTCATACTTGTAGTGAGACTCTCCTTTCCAGTTCCCACTTCTGAGTTAACGTCTGTGTAAAACTTTAAAACTTCATAAGGTTCACTGTGAGAAATGAAAAGTCGCAGTCACCACTGACTAGAACATTAACCTTAGCATACCAGCAATTTAATTATTCAATTTTCATTACCACAAACTAATAGAAGCTCAGAAGACTGAATTATATTAAGAATGCTCTCGTCTTAACAACCACACAAAGCACTTTACACCACAAATCACATCGCACTTTATTCAGTCTTACTCAAGAACACTTAGGCCTGCGGAATGGAGGAGCCGGGGATCAGACCTCCGACCTTCTGGTTTGTGTACGACCCGCTCTACCTCAGCCACAGCTTTATAGCTTTCCTTGACAGTTAGCGTACTGTGACCCTGAGTAACTTCAACATATCTGTATTCGTCTGAAAACAGGAGAACATATGGTGCATTTTTTCCAGGCCACAGTTTCCCTGAAACTCTAAATGCAGGTTGACAGGCAAAGTCGGAGGTGATGGGAACTGGACTAAAGAACATGTCTGGTAATGAGAATCCTTGAAAAATCCCCTCTCTCCCCTCCCGTGAGATTTGTGAATCCTGTGTTCCACTCAATGCTGCTTCGTCAGCCAGTAGCTAACAGCCTGTTTTTAATTCTCCCCGATATCAAGTTTGAAAGGTTTCAAATCAAAGGTGAATGATGCGATTTCGTGTGCAAGTCATTTGTAAAACAGATAAAACACGAGGGAAATGGTTTTTCACTGCTAAGTGATTGACAGTCTGTGAGAATGGCACATTTGGGAGTTTCCATGGCAACATGAGCTCAGTTGCAGTATAATGTCTAAAATTATTTTAAAAAATACAAACCCCATCCCATAAACATTATGGTAATGCTTCTAACAACTTGTTTCAGAGGGAGAATCCATGAATCTGAAATTCTAAGCACCACATTCAGGCAGTGATACAATCAGTGCTTCGTATGAATGAAATAAACCCAAGTTTTTAATGTGAAAATCTGTTCTGACATGAATCACTGTGACTCGCCCACCGAAAGAAAGGATGAATCGTCTAAGAGCAGAGTGAGCAGGTTTCTGTCAGTTGCCTCCCTCAGCTCGTATTTCATTAAATATACATATCACGGTTTTGGGTCAGAAGGGGAGCATTATTAAATAATGTCTCACTCCTGCCTTCTCGTAGTAAAAGGAGGATCATCTAAAAGGAAACAGTGGAATAATTGTGGGTGTTGGGTTTTGTGATGTGTGCAGGTTTGGTGTCATGTGGCTCGGTGACAGTCTGATGCTGACACACATATCAGTGCTCACAGATTCATCCGCCGGGGGAGGGACGGATGATTCTTATTTTTTTAATCCAAGACAGATAGGGGGGGAACCTACACGTCCACACGGACACGCACACACGCAGCGGAACCATGTCTGAGTGTAAACAGAAACCAGCTGAACGACCAATCAGCGCACACTCTTTAGCAAATTACAGGGGGAAATTAGAGTGTGAGAGATGGATGAAGGGATGAAGTGTAGAGAGATGCTGCAGAGAGAAAGAGGAGCTTTTCCCCAGATTACAGGACAGCTACAGATTACGGCCGGTGGATTATGAGGGTTTGACCAAAAAAAAAAAACTGGCGGAAGAGAGACAAACAAGCCGGTTTCTCTGGGTCATTTTCTGACTGCGTGTGTTGTAATGTGTTGTTGTGCACGTTCTCCTTCCTGTTGTCTGGCGTCTTCATCTTTGTGACGCTTCAGTCAAAGATCAAGGTTATCACATGCAAACACATGCACGTTTGCATAGTCACAGACAGATATATATATAAACACACAAACGTGGTATAAATATACATATACACAGTGTCGTATGTATGACAGAGATCAATCTGCAACGGTTAATTGATTCATTGATAAACAGAATATGTATCTGAAACTGAACCAATGTTGAAGTGATTTTTATGCACACAAATACTTGGGTTGTCCATGAATTGCTGAATTCAATGGAGAATTTAAATACAGAATGTCTCATTAATAATAATAATTATAATAATCTGTAATTTGAAAAGTCAGTGGTTGACGCAGATGTAAAGAAAAGAGCCAGAAAGTCCACAAGGCCACAAAAAATGCTAAAGCTAACACTTTTATTTCAGTTAGTCGACAAGATTAATACTGTTTGATTATATGCATCTGAAATTCTACTTTAAACTAAATAGTTTCTCGTCAACCTCCTTAATCTCTTAAACATACTGATGAATATTTTAATAAGGGAGCCAAGCAACTGTTAAATCAAACTCATTCATGTTTTTGCTGTTCATGCAGGTTTGTTTACAGGAGTAAATCTCAATTAAGCATCAAATGATTTTCACATTTCTTTATGCAACTCTTATATTTTCTTTGCGGCTGTTATCTCAAATGTTCTTCTCCTGTTGAGTTTCCCAGGAGGATTTTCTTTGTCTCCTTTCACTTGTCACTTCTTCTTGACCTTTTTTTGTTGTTGCGGTGAATAAACGGTTTGAAGGCAGCGGGTTGTTCAGCGCTCACAGGTGTAAAAGCGTAGCTGTCAAGCCCACCTGCAGGAAGTGAAAGTACAAGGACAGAATACATTAATCACTGAATTCTGATGAGGTTTAAATTTGGATTGTAAGCAGTTTAGTGAGTCCCCCTTAATCCTCTCACTCCCTGTTTCCTCTCTCTGTTTCAGAGCTCCTTGGAGCAGCAAAGAGGGTGAATGTCAACATCCAGGATGCAGATGGGTGAGGGAGCACCACATGTTTCATGTTCTCCTGCCATCAATCCACATCCGTTTACTCTCCTCATTATGTGGCTTATTGTTCTTCACTGCATCCTCTTTCAAATCATTCTGTCTGACAGAATTATTGTTTTCACTAATTAGATTACACATGTTTGGAAGGTTATTGCGGTGAGACTGAACACAAGGTCCATTTTAGATTGTATTATTCCTTATGAGGATCTAAGGGCTGCATTATTTAGTAACATGCACATCTAGGAAATTCTACTAAATACGTGATTATAAACCTTTTATTAGGTCCATTCTATTAGCAGTACAATGTGATTTGCAAAGTAATTTAAGTTATATTCATGTTTAACTAGAGCTGGGCAATAAGACATAATCAATAATCATCATAGTATAATTTTCATCAATAACAATATAGCAAAGGTGAAAAATACATCGATATATCAAATTGATCCACCTCAGATTTATAAAATATTGAGACGATTAGGAAGTGTTGTCATGTTTATAAAGTTTAAAATCAAAATGTCCACTAAGGAGCAAAAATCTGTCTTTTAACTATAATGGGACATTTATCTTATGAACCGATATAAACATTTTTATTGTGATATCATTTTTGGCTGCATTGCTCGACCTTGGACGTCTTAGCCCATGTGGTCCGGGCATTTGTGTGTTCGTGACACACTGATTGACATAGCAGCTGGATCCTTAAGCTAATATTGCATTAGACTTGCTCCAATTTCCTCACTATTTCATTTTGTGCAACACGATGTTAAAGGCAGTGGTTCCCAAACTGTATGGTGTCAGAAATGAATCACTGATAAATATATTTTTGTTCTCAGCCTCTAAAAATCCTTTAAATAAAACCTGAGACTGAAAAGAAATGGGTTGGCCGGTGTGATCAGGGGACAGATCACATCCACTGTCGTGCACCTGAGGTGAGATAAGGTCACGAGTGGACTCCAACTCATTTTAAAGGATTACGAGTAAGAGACAGTTTGGGATCCATCGGTGTAGAAAACCCATCTCTCTAACAGAGATGTTAGATTTAATCCACGAGACAAGGAACGTCCCCAAAACTCAGCAAACTCCAATTAATCCAGGAGATTTTTTTTTCCTGCAGCCGAGCCACGTTTTTGATCGTCCATCTGACAGGGCTGAAAGAAATCTCTGTGTACACTCAATAAACCAAATCAACCATATCACAATACACATTATCCGCTGCTTAAACGGCTCTTTGAAACATGAAGCCAGCCGAGGAGCTCAGATCCACGGACTTATTACCTTAGAGCAAAGCCAACATTTCCCAGCTTTTAATTTGCTCAGAACTGTTCCTGCATTAACTCTGAATGGACAACTATGGATTCTGTCTATTTTTAGACTCCATTGGTTGGTTGAGCTATTTTCTGTGTGCACATGCTTGGTTTGCGATGATGCTGCGTTCGGCTCCATCAGATTACAAAGATCATTTTATTATGTTGATTGGAATCAGATAATTGGACCCAACTCTTTGTGTAATGACTGTTGATTCGTTGATTTGACTCCAGGGCCTGGCCCTCAATATACACTAGGGATCCATTAGACACACACACACACACACACACTCACACTCACACACAGAGGCGCGCTGTGAGTACGCTCAGCTCGGGGGTAGAGAGATTGCTTATTAATGGAAGTAGGTCATTTGCCCCCTCCCGTCGCTCAAACAGAGCGGAGGGGCGGAGCTGCTCTATACGCTGAAGATTATTTCAGCAAAGTTATCCACTGGTTTTACACCACATTTATGAATATGTGTATTTTTATGCATAATCTGTGTCTGTGTGAAGGTTGTCGCCGATGCACCATGCTGCTCTGAGCGGCAACAAGGAGCTGATCTCCCTGCTGCTGGAGGCCCAGGCTGCAGTGGATATTAAAGACAATAAAGGTAAAGACACACATTTGTCAGTGTCCTCACAATTCATACAAACAGGCACAAACACACAAGACGGGCTGGAACACAGAGCAATCATAAAAAAACAAATACATCTGGTTTTCCCCTGCGTGACCAATAATACCCTCTTATGTAATAAAAGGTGAGCTTGTTCGGAAATGCAATGAAAACAAATCTGGGTAGTGTACAGTGTTTATGAGAGGTGGCAGATTTGTGTGCACAGAAAACAATAGACAATAGAAGGGGCATTTTTTCGTGGCTGCAGGAAGGAGAGCCAGGTGGAAGTGGAGCAGTCCTGATTTCCCCTTTTCTCACAGGAAAATAAATCCAGTTCCACACTGGCAGAATCCAGAGTAGCAAATCTCAGGGGCAGATGGGAGATGTAATCCCACCAGGATGTGGTGCTGCATCTCTGTAGTCTCCCAGTCAGTCGTGCCCAGTATGTCTCTAAATATAGGTTCACACCTGGCAGGCATCCTGAGCAGCGGGTCCTGTCGTGATGTGGGAACCTCCAATCGTTCCAGTAGCTGACTGAAGGTCGTGGTTGTGCACCAGAAGAACCTCACTGCTGCTGGAATCAACATATCTAGATTAACAAAGGATCAAATGACTGTTCATGAACAGATATTTTTACTATTAATAAGTCTCCATCGGGATGAAAACACAAAACCACTACAAACAAGTATGCCGGGCCAGTAGATGGCGATAAAATGGCCGACATTGTTTGCGGTGCATCATTACACAAAGCAACAATGGGCATGCACAAAGTAAGCTGTGACATGTGTTTCCGAAATATTCAGTTCTACAAACATACAATTTCTGTCAAAATTGAAGATTTAGGGCAATATATCCTCATTTGTGTGGACAGGACCTCAGATTAAACCTAAAAGAAACATAAGACACATGAAAAGAGAAATAAACTGGATTTTAACCTTCTGTTTGACAAAGTGGATGAGAACACAACATTTGGCCTTTTTTTTCAGAGGCCATACTATCCAGGGCTTATTTTCTTACGCATAAGGTTAAAGCCCATATCCCATAATTATTAAATCAAACCAGACAAGTATAGTTAAGTTTAGTTCATGTTTGCAAGTTCAATCTTTAATAAATCTCTTTTTCTTTGGAACTCACCTTTCCCTCCATGCGTTAGAGGTAAAGGCCCAACACTTCCTGTATCAGCAGTGATGTCACTCAGGAGCATCCATGTGGGAGGGGAGGTGCAGCAGATTTAGTTAATCCTTATTTGCTTTATTTTGGTGAATAGGGTTTCAGTCAAGCTGCAAAATGTAAACTTGGGGACATGGGACAGCAGCACAGGCATTTTTATAGAAAAATTTGGCCTTCCTGTTTCCAGAGGAGGCGGGGCTAGCGAGGATGTTATGGTCTGGGTTGGCTCCTGCTGATGGAAGGAGCTATATAATGACACCTGCTCCTGACACCATGACAGTTTACCCCCTTCAAACACAATGCTGGGAAGTAGCTAACAAACACAAAGTCAGCAAGTAGTTTGTTGAATATTTAGAAGCTCTGCAGTCAAATCATTCCCTGGGAGCTGGTAGAGACCAAAACAGAGAAAAAAGTGTGTGAATATTGGGCTTTCGTTCATCAGGTTGACGGAACCACGACCCTTAACCCGAATGCCTCTTCGTATCAGCCGGATGTGTGAACTGGTAAATGTTATTCATATCAAGTGAAAGGTTATAAGCCTCATTATTGTGTTTGAAAGAAACTTGACACATGCGGGGCCAAAACCCGTGCACGTCCTGCAGGCCTGGACCTCTACATTCCCCAAAATTCATAAACAGGAAACTCTGCAAAGGCTCATTATGTAAACTGGGAACACGGTTAAGGGAATTTCCAAAACCAGACGAATCGTTTGAGCTGCGAATATCAAGCTTCTATGGGAAATGCATTAGTTATCAGAGCCAAAATATCTAATAGGACCAGATCATGATCCCATTGCTCTTCGTTAATGTCCACGACCAGTGTTGCCTGCCAAATAAAACACTGATCCTCACATTCCCACGGCACATATGACTCACAATATCTCAACAACTGAAACTTCAGAACTCTAGGATGCAGAGTCTCGGGGAACTTCTCCCTTGTCTGAGCCAATCACCACAACACTTTCTGGAAGCTCTTTTCATTTGCCCTCACATCCTCCTCATACACCCGGACTGGAGCTTCTGCAGCCCCTGCAGCAGCTGCGCCTCTCTCTTCTGCCAGAACCTCTTTTATGAGTCAGGACTTTCTCCTGCCAACCGAGCCTGAGGGGGGGGGGCTTCTTTAGTCAGCTTGACAATGCGGCTCTTCGCTGGTATCAGGACCGGGGGCCTTGGGTGGCCGCCACGAGAAGCACGCTCACTGTTCATTGCAGCCACTGCGACAAAGTGTGTAACGTTTCCTGGTGGATGGTGACGATGCTGCTGTGTGTGATTGTGTTGTTCTCACCTGAGCTTTGCGTCATGTTGCATTTCCCGCCTGGCTCCAGGATTGTGCCATTCAGTCCCCTGCAATGTTCTCTTAGGTATAGTTAAGCCACTTATTGGGGTTTCCTCGAGTTTGCCCTTTCTCTGAAAGCATTTTGTCTTGGACGTCTCGAGAGTATGATGCTTGCAATATGCCCAGGGTCACGAAAGGTCAGGAGCGTGTCAAACACAATAAGACAGCATTTCCAGGAGGGACACTGGGAGTCTGTGCCTAAATCTACTGCTGCAAAAAGACAGACATTCCAAAAACGTCATAACTGACAAATATTGGCATTATCATTTAATCTATTGATTGTTTTCAATTCAACATTTAGTTTATATATTGTGACACAGTCGCAAAAATGAACATCACAACTTCACAGAGACAAGCTTGACGTCCAATGATGTCCAACCCACAGTCCAAAAGTCTAATACTGAAACTGCTGATTCATTTTCTGTAAATGTAATACTAAAGCATATATCTACTTGGGTCTTAAGTCTAAAAGTCTGTTTATACCTCTGTCTATAAGTTTATTTTCAATTTCAAGGGCAACACTTGGAGTTTAATTAGCTCTTCAGCTATAATTGGCTCACCAGAGAAATTAGTAATGAGAACAATGATTGTGTGTGTGTGTGTGTGGGACTTTGTGTGTGTGTGTGTGTGTGTGTGTGTGTGTGTTTGTGTGTGTGTAGGGATGCGTCCTCTGCATTACGCTGCGTGGCAGGGGAAGACTGAACCAATGAAAATGCTGCTGAAATCCGGGTCGTCGGTCAACGGACAGTCAGATGAAGGACAGATCCCTCTCCACCTGTCAGCTCAGCATGGACACTATGATGGGGTAACTGTGTGTGTGTGTGTGTGTGTGTGTGTTTGTGTGTGTGTGTTAGTGTGTGTATGTGTGTGTGTGTGTGTGTGTGTGTGTGTGTGTGTGTGTGTGTGTGTGTGTGTGTGTGTGTGTGTGTGTGTGTGTGTGTGTGTGTCTGTAAACTGTAGGAGTGTATTTTGAGATGTTAAGTGGCCACACAGTGAGGAGTGTTATGTTTGCCTGATGATGCATACACGATTTGTTGCTGTTACAAGTCACAGAATAAAGTGAGAAGTGTGTGTTTGTGTGTGTGTGTGTGTGTGTGTGTGTGTGTGTGTGTGTGTGTGTGTGTGTGTGTGTGTGTGTGTGTGTGTGTGTGTGTGTGTGTGTGTGTGTGTGTGTGTTACAGTCGGAGATGTTGCTGCAACACCAGTCCAACCCGTGTATCTCAGATGCAGCTGGGAAAACACCATTGGACCTCGCCTGTGAATTTGGACGTGTTGGAGTGAGTCGTCATTCTCAGACATTAAAAACATATTTTACTAAAGTACCAGATGATGCGAATATATCTTGAATGCCTATTCCTTAACAATAAGTAAAAACATAAAAAAAGGTTTGATTTCATGAAAATCTTAATTAATAAAATAAAACATATCTATCGATTCAAAAACACAAATAATCTGCAGCCCTAAGACAGAAGCCACAGTATCTGCTGCAACTTTAGCAAATTTGAATTGTAAGGTTTTTAAATCTAACTTTGCTGGAGATCTCATTCAGAAGTGGTTGTTTACTGTGCGTAGTTATTGACCTGTTTATAAAAGTGAGTCCTTGTAGCTGGTGTGTATTTTATCCTGTGTGTCTCTCTGTCATTAAGGTGGTGCAGCTCCTGCTCAGCAGTAACATGTGTGCAGCCATGATAGAGCCGAAACCCTCCGACCCCAACGGAGTGTCACCTCTGCATCTCGCTGCCAAGAACGGACATATTGATGTCATACGGTCTGTAAACTCCGCCCCCTCAGTATGTCAGTCAGTCACATGACCCTCTGACTGCTTGATCTTGTCTAACCTTAACCTCGGGGTCACCACTGTGAATTAAACATCTGTTTCAGTCTGAGGGAGATGAAGGGTTTATTGTTGTAATTCTACAATTTGTTACATAGACTTTTGTTTGTATTTGTTTGTATTATTTTATACATTTGTTTCATGAAAGATTCCATTAGAAAAAACGTTTGAACCGTCATTATTTTGTGCTGCAGGTTGCTGATTCAGGCGGGCATAGATATCAACAGACAGTCCGAGTCTGGCACAGCGCTACATCAGGCTGCCCTCTGTGGGAAGACGGAGGTAGTACGCCTGCTGCTGGATGTAAGTCTGTCTGTCTGTCTGTCTGTCTGTCAGTCTGTCTGTCTGTCTGTCTGTCTGTCTGTCTGTCTGTCTGTCTGTCTGTCTGTCTGTCTGTCTGTCTGTCTGTCTGTCTGTCTGTCTGTCAGTCTGTCTGTCCCTCTCTTTACACATCAGTCTTTCATTGGACTGATCTGTGTGATTCCCTTTTGTCGCAACTTGTTACATGAAGCTGGAGCTGAGAGTCTTCTACCTGTCATGTGATATTTCCACCCAGATCAGTTTTTTTCTTTAGTCTTATTTTGTCATCTTCAGTGGGATAATAAGACTTCTGATGATGAACCCTACGTCTGATCAGGGCCTGTTCTCCATCTTCTCTATCATCCTGGAGTATTTCATGTTGTGAAGTTATTGCTGAGGCGGCACACACAGAAACAAATGTTAGCAGCAGGCAGGTCCACACAGCCAGACTGATAGAGAATCATGGGTGGATTATCAAACAGCTTCCACCAGACCCAGGCTCAGTGCCCTCGGGCCAGAGCCTCTGTGTGAAGTGACTGTTAATATGTCTTACTGTAGAGCTGCACCAAATGGCCATAAAGAGATGCAAAACCACAACAATAAGACAAAGTAATCATCACAAAGGGATGTAAAATTGCTACAAAGGGACACTTTAGAGATACTAAGACACAATAAGGAGTGAAAATGACTGGAAAGAATCAAAGACGGAGCACATAGAGACACAAAACAACCACAAAATGAACAAATAGTTACACACAATCGACATAGAGGGATGCAAAACTACTGCAAGGACACACATAACAACCACAAAGTCCCAAATGGACCAAAAATATCAATGCCACAATTCCTCCAGAGCCCCCGCTCTCATAATTCTGTATTTAGATTTTTCATTTCTCCTCCACCTCCATCCAGAGCGGCATCAGTGCCGGAGTGAGAAACACTCTGAGTCAAACGGCGCTGGACATCGTGAACCAGTTCACCACCACACAGGCCAGCCGAGAGATCAAGCAACTACTGAGAGGTGGGTACACAAATGCATACACACACAATCACACACAATCAGACATATTGAGTGAATATTTATATATAATATAATATATAAAAGTGCTTTGTGCTGAGTGTATTACATTTCCACTCTTGATGCATAGATGCAAATAGTGAATACACCTAGAATAATGTTGAGGTAGAAGTTTTCACAAGTGATTTGTATTTATACACAAAATACGCCTATTAGAAATACTGCTGATGCTGAAGTATCGATCTTCACACCTCTTCTCCCCCATTCCTCTTCTTATTCATCGCCTCATTTCTGCTCTGCCACACTGAAAACCTCTGCTGTGCTCCTGTCCAACACTTTTAACCTCATTCATCTGAGCTGCTCGCTCTGACTTCGCTTCTTATCTCGTAGATGCTTCAGCTGCGATGCAAGTGCGAGCGCTGAAGGATTACTGCAACAACTACGACCTAACCAGCCTCAACATTAAAGCCGGGGATATTATCACGGTACATATGATACATTTCTGAACCTGTTCTCTGTTCGCGCAGAAATAATTCATTCTAGTTAACTGTAGATGTACTTAGATTTAGTACCTTTTTTAACATTGTCGTTAACTGTAGTTTTTTACTAAAGTCTTAAAGGGGTAGTTCACTGAAAAACGAAAGTTCACTCATTACCTACTCAACACTGTGCTGATGGAGGTTGAAGTGTTTGAGTCCACAAAACACTTCTGGAGTCTCAGAGAGTTGCAGCCAAATCCAATTGAATTGAAGTGACTGGGACAACTTCTTCAGATGTGATAAAACAATCTAGGCTACTATCAACTCAGAAAGGACTTCACACGATCCCAGCAGTGCTAGTGGAGCCTGATCCAGATAATTGTGTGCAGCTCACACTCTTTGTGATGTGTGTTTGTGTTGCCCGGCAGGTTCTGGAGCAGCACGCTGACGGGCGGTGGAAGGGCTGCATCCACGACAACCGCACGGGAAACGACCGCGTGGGCTACTTTCCCTCCAACATGGTGGAAGTCATCAAGAGGGCAGGTGACCACCCACATCACAGCTGTGTGTGTTTGTGTGCGGGTGGGAGGTTGCGTGAGTGTGTGTGCGCTTTCGCATGTGTGTGAGTTCAGCAGCTGTAGCTATAGCCGATCATTAGTCGTAGATAGCTGCAGCATCATCGCCCCCCCCCCCCACCCCCCTAAGTCCGCCCATCTGTTTTCCCAACCTGTCAATCATCTCCATTGATCAGATTCTTCCCCCTATTGGCTGTTGACCCTCCTCCCCCCCCTCTGTCACCCCCTCCCTTATAGATCTATCCTGCCTGCTCCACTAGATTGTGATGCTTTTTTCAATATTGTTTGTTTTATTGCCGTAATGATATTATATTTTAATTTATAGAGATATATTCCCTGTGGATATATGGATGGATTCTTTTTTTTTCATATTTTGATTTCAATCAGTTATTATTTATTTAATTTGATTATTTATCTGATTAGATTTGTTTTGTTTCAAGTTGACTGATCAGTTGTTGTTGTTGTTGTTGTTGTTTTGCACCTCCCTCCTCCGGGCTTATGTCCAGGCCACTCCCCCTCCCTGCAGTGCCACACCCTCCTGCTCCGCAGGCCCAACCCCTGTCCCATTGCCTCGGTCAACGGGCACTCATACCCCCCCACCAAGGTCCTCCCCTTGCATCTGCCCTCCCCTCCCACCCCTCACTCCAACACACAGTCCCCCCCTCGGTTCTCCTCCTTCGGGTACGTTCCTCTTCCCATCTCTCCTCCTTCTCTGTCCTCTCCTCAACTGTCCATTCCTCCTCCTCCTCCTCCTCCTCTTCCTCCTCCTCTCTCCACTTCTCAGGAGCAGCAGAGTCAGACAGGTACATACTGTAGTAGCACTCTGAATCACAGATAAGCATCCTTTCTACACTGTTTCACCAGACCACATATAGAATATATTAACTCTATTACATCTGTATGTTCCAGAACTTCACTGCACACGTAGATATACATATTTATTTATTTAATTTAATATATAACATAAAAAAGGGCAATCTGTATAGTTCTGTATTTAAGGATCAGTTCACTAAAGGCATTTTCCCACTCAGTCATTGTGGTGCAGATAAATTTCCACTTGCAATTTATTTCATTGGGAACTATTTTCCACCAGGGTTTTTTTTCATTTACCAAAGTATAATTCTGTTTGCTTTCATTTTTTAAAATTATATGTCTTGACGGATATTTCCCTGAAATAAATCCTATTAGCCGGCTATTGTTATAGCAAAGCTTTATTGCAATTTGTGTGAACCGACTTTTTAAACTCAAATACTCAAATTAAAGGCACGGTTCACATATTGAGAAGCATTTTTCTTACCACTTTATTCCTATTTTTCTAAAATTTTGCCTGATGAACCGTATAGATGATGTTTCAAAAACAGTTAAGGTGTTTTGAGAACAGACTTTGTTAGTGTTGTGCAAGCAAATGAAAATGAACCTGCCTCAAGTCTTAAAATTATAAGCACTAAGAGGTGTTACAACCTTGTTTGAGTAATGTGTTCATGACAGCACAGGTGAGTGAGTGTATCTTTGTGAGCCTGTTTGCTTGATGGTGTTTATTTAAGTGTTAAACACATTTCTACAGGAAATTTCAATGCACATATCATCTAATAAGTTAATTAGTCACTGCGTTTTGGGGTTTTAAGAACGTCCTGGAAAAATAGATGTAACAAATTGTCAGGCCATAACAAATCGTGTGTGTATGTGTGTGTGTGTATGTGTATGTGTGTGTGTGTGTGTGACAGGTTCACGGACTGCAGAGCCGAGTCCTCAAGGTTCTCCAACCCTGGGACACCAGAGCAGCACCAATGAGGATATCTGGGTGCTGCGTAGACCTCTGGCAGGTAAAACTGTTTATTCCTCATTATGTGGGTTAGAATGTGAAACTGCATATTTGAGGAACGATGCTGAAGTGTGTGTGTCTGCGTCTGGAGGTGGCGAGCGCAGTGGCAGCGTGGGCAGTCTCGGCAGCATCCGGTCATCAACCAGCTTGCAGAGCTCTGGAAACACACACGTTCTCACCACTCCTGCACCGAGTCCACATCCCTGCACCCAGTCGACAACAGGAGTCAACACACACGGCCTTAACGCTCCGGGCCTGCACGCACAGGCTGAGGGCGTAAAGGTAAGAGAGGCCTCGTGTATTCATCTCTATGCATAGACGTGCACCTCAGGCTGCTACTGGAATTGTACAAAACGTCAACCACATCGTTTCTAGGAAACAACAAAAAGAACAAACACAAGCTCTAAGATAACCACAACTCTGTTTCCTGCTTGGTTTGTTTTTTTCCGTTGGAGGGATCAGAATCTCTTTCTGTTCCGCAGGAGACCAGCTGCAGGAAGGCTGTGGTTACACATTTGAAAAACAAATGAACATCACACACTTGCCAGCTCGGGTCAAAATAGTGAAGTGATAGAAAACACGGTTCGTTCTGTGCATTGTTGATTTCAGGTTTTCTTCGATTGTCTTGTGTTGTTTCACTTTATAATCTATGAAATCAGGCCCCCTGCAGGTCTGATGTCTTTAGGGCATTCTAAATTTAGTTTTATGCCTCAATATAACTGTTCCATGTGTGTGTCGTGGCACCCAGGAGAGCACGGCCCCTTAAATCCAATCGAGCTGCACCAAATCGCTCACACTCAGATAGCAGTTCCCTAAATATATCTGGATCTTGGGTCATATTCAGGACGTTTCCTACAATTTAATTTGATTTCTCAGAGAACAATCCAGTGAAATTAAATGTGTTTTCACAAGGGGACTCTTGGGCCTGGGTGGAGGTATTTCCGCGATGCCAGTTTTAGTAAATTGCAGGAGCTGCCACAGGAAGAGAGTCACCAGCCAGAGTCTGTCTGTTACATGTGCACTCAGCTGAGTCACAGAGCACTTCTGGGTTTCGAGTGATTAGGCTTGAGTGTGCGTTTGTGCGTGTACCCTGGTGTATTTAAGTGTGTGTATGAGCGTATTTTTGTGTGTTGTCGTGTTCCCAGCTCCTGGCCACTGTGCTTGCCCAGTCGGTTAAAGCCAAGGAGCATCTCCTGGAGCAGTCGCAGTCTGTTGAGCAGTCAGCGAGTAAGCGCACACACACACACACACACACACACACACACACACACACACACAGACACACACACACGCACACACACACACACACCACAGAGAGGCAATGTCTTTATTTAAAGGGACATTTTTTACTGGAGTTAAAGGTTTGCTCTGCTGCTGACTGATCGAATAAAGCAGTGATACAACAGTAACTCTAAACAGCCAGGGACAGGTCGCACTTGCTTGGGACGTGTTATGTTATGTTCTCAAACAAATGAATTTGTATGTTTTCGCAGCAAAGACTTTCTTATAATAAGCAGAATAAAAGTGGAGTAATTAGTCTAAACACACACAGCAACAAAAATCGACATAATTCAGTGTGACATCCAACAAAGAAAAAGGTGAAGAGGATGGTATTAACAGGGGGGGACATTGGCCTTAGAATGAAAAGCACTCAACATACCCTTATTGTATTGTATTGTGTTGTGTCAGGTTTGACTTGTAACTCTAAATTCTCACAAGGTAATAAGAAGTTTAAATTACTGCAAGTAGCTGAAATCAAGGCCTAAAAAAGGTCATACAGTTATAAGGTGTCCATAAAACACAGAGTTTCAATGTATTTATATCCGAATAAAGTTTATTGTATGGACGATTATAAGGTGTTGCTGTTTGGGTTTTGTTGATTTTACTTATCTCATTTTTAAAATAAAATAATTTTAAAGCACCGTCATGAGCATATTTTAATCTGCTGTAATCTGCTGCTGTCTAATCTGTCTAAGTGACATGTTGGGAAACAGCTAGCAAAGCTTTAAAGCTGTTTCCAAATTGTTATGAAAGATTTAATCAGCAAGACAACACCATTTCTAGGCTTTGCAGCATTTTAAGAAGCAAAAGATTATGGACAATCACATGTTGCTGCCTAGTTCTTACTGAGGGCTGAACGTCGAAAATAAGAAGATATAAGATTTGAAGTGGAACAAGTGAATCATCTAAATTGTCCTATACTAAGAAATATAACATATGTCACTGTTTTCTTCTCGTCTTTCTTCCTTTGTCTCCTCTTTTCACTTCAAGGCGCTTCCAGCTGCACAGTTCTTGAACAGCGGTCGTTTGAGCGGAAGGCCGAGGAGGATGATGGGAAAGTGAGTTTTTGGATGGCAGATTGGTTTCCTCTGTGGACTCCTCTCGCTGTTGCTTCTGTTTCCTCTCAACCAGCCCTTTGGGTTGAGAGCAGCACATCTACACGGGTGGGGTTCAGGCAGTGGGAGGGGCTTCTCCTGCACCTGAACAGACGACACCCTGACGATGGAGCATGAAAAAGTGTGTCGCCATGGAGACAGGCAGAGCGACAGACACGAGTCCATTGCTGTCTTGCCTTCTGTCTCCTCACCCCCCCACCCCCCCACCCCCCTTGCCCTCACACCAAACTGAGACACCCCCATGCGGCCGCTCTGCTCTCGAACCTGCCAGCAGCACCGTGTGTCCTGTGAAGCTGAGGCTTAAACTCTGTCTGTTGTGTGTACGGGAATCAAGTATTTACGGGTTGCCAGGCAACAGCAGGGTTACGATATGGAAGCAAAAGCAGTTCTTAGTCGGTCGTCATCGTTTCCATTCAACACTCTCTGACAGTCATTCACAACTAGAAATGTAGTCAGAGATTCTACAACCACGCTGGGTCTTGTCTTTAATATCAAATATGTGACACTTTGTTAAGTATCAAAAGTCTGAACTCGTAAACACAGTTGACAAAATGATCTAGAAAGCAGGAAACTCAAATAATACACCACCACACATATGCCAACAAAATGATATATATATATATCATGATCAATTTTACAGTGGCCTTACCAATGTATTTTTATTATTCAATGTATTCATCCTTCTCATTTCTTAAATCAAGATGTGGGAAAAATACAAATATGTTTCCATTTCATTAGATAATTCTTTCGTCTGTTGTGATACTTAAACATTTGAACAGTGTTGCCCATATTGATTATTGAAGGCAGAATGCAGCGAAGGTGTAGCGTCATTTCTAGTTTGCAATCATCATGAGATCTTCCACTCTGTGGTTTCAACCTCCACTACACAAGATACAGGTCAATGGATGTTTATCTGCGGTGTTCAAATCAGTGAGAAAATAATTTCCTTCCATAAACTGAAGCCTCAGGCGTCACAACCCCTGCTGTGAACACTTCACTTTAGTTTTACCGTCAGTATTAAGCTGTTGAATACAAGTGAAACAGTCCAGATAATAGGATGATAGAGAACACAAGTTGGCTCATATCAGATTTTCACTCCCCGGCTCCTTCTGTCCACATGTAAAAGTGTCAGATTGACTGCTATATATATACATTGGATATATATTATCAACCGAAGAAATATAATATTTGTTATATCGCTTCTACAGATTTTCAAATAGAATGTTGGAAATGCTTTGAGCACCTTGGATGAAACTCCATTAACCTCCAGTCTCAGTGGTAGAGATCTCAAAGCTTCTGCAAATAAATCTGCATGGCTGCTTATCACTGGGATAAATGGGGCCATGATTTATTGTCACTTGATTATTTATTTTATTCTCCAGTATGTGTCTTGCTATTTATACAAATATTTAGTATTCCTTCCGGTGTAGTGGCAGTCTGAGCATTAATCAAGGCAGTATCTGTCTTTGAATTTATGTCTGTCGGCATTGTGCAGTATTACAGTTTCATTTTCCCGTAAGTAAAAGACGAGCTGGATCTCTGTTAATCTATTATTCTACTATGTGTAAACACTTTCTAGATTTTGTTGTAGAACAGGGTTAAACTCTGGCATGACTGCAGATGCTTCCCTGCTGTTTTTCTAGACAGTTTGCACTCCGGCTGCTGCACTGGGTTCTAGAGCAGGTGTGTGTGTTCTGGGCTCTAGAAGAACCTCGTGGGCTCTTCTAGGAGCCGGCAGTACCGTTCTGTGTTCTGTGTTCTAGAAGCAGGCAGTAGTGGCGTGGCTGGGTGAGTTTCAGCTGCAGTTCTACACCACCCACTTCCTCACCGCGGGATACGATCTAGACACCGTTAGCCGCATGACCCCCGAGGTAAGGTCATGACCCCTGACCCCCTCACGCCCCGCCCCCTTGTCTGTCAAGGCTCCGCCCAGCTCAAATCAGCTCCCCACTGACCTGGATGATGTCATCATGATCCCTCCTGTCTCTGTCACCTGACCCCCCCGGTGTGAGTCCTGAGCCTCAACCAGTCACTTCTCATTCTCCGTCTGCTTCATTTACATACCTGTGTTCACTCATGGCCACGTGTTCCAGCCCGTGCTGTAAACGTTACTCTGTGTTTGTCCTTGAGTGTGTTTCCTGTGCCTGTGTGCATGTATATGTGTATATGTGTGTGTGTCTATGTGTACTGAAGCAGACACAGTGGTAGGACGTGAACCCCCCTCAGGGTGGGGGGGGACACCTCAAAGCTAAACTATTCCTGAAGGCAGATCACGCACAGCTCACGTACAAATGTCAAACGGCGGCATAAAATGGTTTACATAAAAAATAACACCTACTGTTGCTGTGTTGACCTTCCGATGGGACTAAATGTGCTCTGCGTTGAAGGACCTGACGGGGATCGGGGTCATGAAGCCCGGACATCGGAAAAAGTTAACGTCAGAGATCAGCAAGCTGCCGTCTACGGACTGGCTGCCGGACCACAAGCCTGTAAGACTCGATTCTGTTCTGTATTTTGTGGGCTTTTTTACATTGTGTGCTCATTTTTTGTGTTTCACTGTTTGTGTGATTTGTTTTTTTAGGCCAATCTGGCAGAGTGGCTGTCTCAGCTGGGTCTCAGTCAGTACTACCAGGTTCTGGTGCAGAATGGGTATGAAAACACTGACTTCATCTCTGACATCAGCCTCGAAGATCTGCAGGAGATCGGCATCACTAAGCTCGGTGAGTCACAGATAACAAAGCAGCCGGAGGAAATGAGCTTCTGATGTTTTTCAAGCAGAGTCGTCAAAACTCACGAGTTGTGGATCAGGTAGCGGGTTGTCCACTGACCAGAAGGTTGTTGGTTTGATTCCCGGGTCGTCTAGTCTGCAGCCTGAATTGCCCCTAAAGGCCGACTTTTAGTTCAAGATTCAAGATTCAAGATTTTTATTGTCAAATGCATAGAGATAACATGAAGCAGTCACTGGCAATGAAATACTTGAGTCACAGGCTCTCTTTAAGCAATGCTCAAGTAATTACAATCAAAAAAATTTAATAGAAATAGTATAAAATAGAATATCAAAAATTTAAAATATAAAATAAAATATATGTATGTAAATATATATCTTTACAGATGAAGACAAAAATAAAACAACAATCGTGCAATTTGTGCAGTAGCGCAAATATTCAAATATGCCACGGTGAAGTACTTTGAGTAGTCTGGACTAGAAAAGAACTCTATAAACACAGTCAATGCGATTTACCCAACATTCTGTGCTTCACAAACCACCAGAATTAAAATGCCCTGTTTGTTGTCTCAATTTATTTAGTGTATGTTGATAGTAAGGGATTTGCCATCAACCAAATACAACTTTTATAGAAGGTGTAAATATTGTTAACTCCCTGCGTTCTTCTCCTCCACACCACTGCCCCCCTCAGGCCACCAGAAGAAGCTGATGTTGGGAGTGAGTCGACTGAAGGAGCTGCAGAGAGGAGAAAGTGGTTCTGATCCTCCTCAGAGTCCGTCCACGCCTCCGTCCAGCCCGGGTGGCAGCGGCAGCTCAGAGCCAGGGAGGGAGGCCAGGAAGCAGAGGGACGGGGCCCCCAGCCCACTGGCCAAACCTCGTCCAGGTCTCAAGCAAGCACAGACCCCTCCCCAAACCCCACCACAGACCCCACAACACGCCCGACCCCAGCAGGCCTCCCCGAGGGCTCGGCCACGCCCCTCCACCCAGGTGGCCGGGGTCGATTCTTCAGTGCCGCTGCTTCGGCTGCCCAGCGAGGAGGAGGAGCGCCGGAGAACTCACAGTCTCATTGGCTCAGAATCAGACTCTAGATACGCCACCGTGTGCCGCAGCAGCTCCGCACGTACTGCTGCCTCCAATGATGTCACGGTCAACCGCAGCCAATCATCTGTCACCCTCCGCCCCCGTCGGAAAGGTCGGCCCCCGACGCCACCTAAACGCTCCTGTTCCTCCATTACCGGGGTTGACGGGGAAGGGGAGGGGCAGGGGGAGGGGCTGCTGGGGCTGCCAACCTATCGAGAGCGGCGGGCCAGTGACTGCGGCGGCCTGGGATCAGCTTTAAGAGCTCAGGAGTCAGGAGGCCTGGAGAGGTCAGAGGGGGCTTCGGGGAGTGTACGCAGCCTGGCTGCCATGCTGGAGACCTCCATGGTGGGCGGAGCCAAAACCCTGCCGAAGAATCTGGGAAGCAGCACCAGTTACCTGCAGGTGGGTGTCAGGGACTGAGAAGTGTTTATGATCTTTTTACTGGAAATATTAATGTGTAACGATCGTGTGATCCTCAGGTGAGTCCGCCTGTGCTCCGTCGCCAGGCGCACGCAGGAGGCCTCGGATCGGAGGAGGACGATGCCCTAAGTCGCCGCAGGACAATCTGCGTACCAGAGGGTATCCCTGGTGATGAAGCTGACCTGTTACCACGGCAACCAGCCCAGCCGCGTCCAGAGCCCAGGCGCCGCTCCACCGTGGTCTCCTCGGCATCAGAGATCACAGACGGCACGGTGACGCTCCGTAGGAAGCCGCATCCCCCGGCAACAGACTCTAAAGCGCCAGCATCAGAGGTTACCATGGCAACCGGGTCAGAAACCATACGCAGGAGACCACGCAAGTCCGAGCATAAGGAAAATGCCGTTAAAAGCAATAACCAATCGGACGCTCCGAGCAGTCAGGTTGATGGTAGCCGAAAAAATGGAGGCGAGGTGCAGCAGAACGGCGGCGTGGTCCTGAGGCAGCGGCCCGCGTCTCAGGTCTCTGATAGGACGGAGCCCAACAGTGAGAGCTGTGAGTGGATGGAAGCCAGGAAGTCTCTAAAGCCAGCGGTCTCCCCCAAACCATCCACAGTCGCACTGAGAAAGACACAAGCTGAACCGCCAACACCCACACGCAGAGTCCCCATCCCCGGGCCAGACCACGCTGAGAAGGCACAGAGCCCTGGTGAGACACACACACACTCACATACACACACACACACACTCACACACATACACACGCACACACACACACAAAACTCTTATTTAGTCATTGAGTCTATGTGGGACAGAGCAGATGCTTCTTTTCATCAAGAATTTTTAATTATTCACTGAGAAATTGGTGAAAAGGTTATAAAATTTCCAAAAAACATGATGAATTCCAGGATCCGACACCAAATTTTTATGAAGTCTTTCTTGGCACATGTCCCATCATCCTATCAAGTTTCATGGAAATTAGTCCAGTGGTTTTTGCGTAATCCTTCCGACAAAAATCAAATAGACGGGGGAGAAATCGTCAGTTATTTTGCAGAGGTAACAATGAAGTGAGAGCACTGCTTTGTTGCTGAAATACACAAGTGCAGTACTAAAATACACAAAGTACTGGTGCAGTGCCCGTTTTAATCCTGCCCGTTTGGAATGGGCTGTTTTATTTGGCCGGTGAGACGCTGGTTGCAGCTTTTCTTTCTGAAATGGTAAAAGTGACCTGCAGCGGCTGCAGTTTACAAAATTCTGAATATTGAACATATTGTGTTTCCAAATCGCACCAAATTTGACACTGCACCTCCTCCGGCCCTTAACAATGCACAAGCCAAGTGTGAGGCTGGTAAGATGAACACTTCTTGAGATGTAAGTTACAGACAGGGATTTATGGAATTGTTAGAAAGATAGAAAGAAGTCTAAGCTGCTACTTAGAACAGGGTTATGTGAAATATCTAACAGCACCATCTCTCTGCCTCTCTGACCAGAGCCGAAGCGAGTTCCTCCTCCTGTTTCTCCAAAACCCCGCGGCCCCCCCACAGCACCCAAACCAGGCAAAGCAATAGTAGCCTCGGCGACCATGAGCCCGGGCTCTGCGGCCACCAGCCCCACCCCGGCCCCCAAAACCTCCTCTCCGCTCTCCGCTGCTCCGCTTCCAGCTCCCGACACCCCCTCCGGCTCATCCCTCACTCCAGGCCTCCCTCTCACATCCCCCTCTCCGGCCCAGAGTCCCTCCACCCCGTCACCACACCCCGTCAAACCTCCGCGCTCCTCCATCGCCGGGCTCTCCATCGACTTGATGGGAGTACAGGAGGAGGAGGAGAGGAAGAGGGAAGAGGAGAGGAGGAGGGAGGAGGAAGAGCGGAGCAGAGAGAGGGAGCTAAAGAGGTACAAAGAGCAGGAGGAGGAGAGGAAGAGAGCAGAGGAAGAGAGGCAGAGGGAGGTGGAGGAGACGCCCTCGAGGGAAGAAGGAGAGAGAGAGGAGGTGGAGAATCAAGCGGAGGGAGCGGAGCAGGAGGAGGAGGGGGCTCAGCATCGTATGGAGGAGACCAGCGCCTCCTTGGCTGCAGCTCTTCAGGCTGTGGAGCATCAAATCAAAGAGGAGGATGAACAAGATGAGTGAGTATTTATAAAGTTAATCATCATATTTTGCGATGGAATGTAGCATTTATATCCTACAACAATCTCCTGGGGGAACTTCCTGGCATCCAAGCTGATGATGAGAGGTTCAGAAGCATAAATTAACTCTTTCCTCAGATTGTGGAGCCGCAAAGAGAGAAGATTAATTTTAGACATTCAGTTTTATGGATGCATTTGTCCTGAGACATTCTACGAAGCAGGATTTTTTAGGTTAGCGAGGTAACTTCAGGTTTAATCCCAGGTTTACAGGGCTACAAAGCTGGTTCAGTTCTCACATCACCAAGAACATTCCAACTACTGACCAATCAAATCACTGAACAGCCAGTCGTCAATCTACAGGATCCTCGCAGGGACAAAAAAGTTGACGAATATTTCAAATGATTAAGAGCAAAATATGTTTTTTTTATAGATGAGTCAAATGGTTTTGATCTCCTAAACTTTCCATGTGTGCATTCTGGTTTCAAAATAAAGTTCATCACAGTGAATAAAAACCTTGTAACTACTATCGCTTAAGTTTTGAAAAGAGATTATTTCCTTCTCAAAAGACTTGCTGACAACTTTGAAGTTTTTAATCTCTTCTTCTGTCTTCTATTTTAAGAGAAGAGAAGATTAACTTTACTGTTCTGAGGGAAATTTATTTTGCCAATAAACTTCATCTTCTGCTAAAAAAAACATAATATACAGCACATGCACGTTTCTCTTCCATATATACACGCAGCAAATCCACACTTATATCACCACAACCAAATCGTTACACATGTGGTTTTAAGTAAGTCTTAGAGTTTCCATCCTGTATTTATTTTCTCTAAATCAAATATTTAGCGAAAAACAGTTTTTTTAGTCAAACTTTTAAAACAGAAAAAAGTCAGTTTTCAGTCACATTTTCAAAAGCCTGTGTAGTATTCTCATCATATTTTAAACCACAGATTGTAAATAAAGATGGACGGCACGACAGCTCCTTAAAAGTGACACCAAAGCATCTTGATCGCCACCTGGTGGCTGGCTGCGGTATATATCATAAACCCCATCATGACCTGTAACAAAAAATTCAAATTACACATCAAATAGAAGTTTCACAAAGATGTTAATGGTTCTTATAACACTGATATTTGTTCAACTGTGTGTCTGGTGAGTTTGCACGAGTGACAGCTGATTGGCTCGAGGATGTATGTCAGTGCTTGGATTCCTCCGCTCCACACCGCAATCACCACCGTGCAGACGCTGGCTCCAAATGGCCCAAGATTCCAATGTTCATAGGAATAATTTGGCATCATTTCTGGATAGTGGGAGGAGGTGGACACGTCTATTTTTACATCTCCCAAGAAACGTTAATCACTGGCTGTGCGGCCGGCTGGCGTTCACTCCGTTTCACTGTTGCCAAAGTTTTCTGTCTCCACAGCTGGAGGAACATTTGGACTTCTGGGTCAGTGGTGCAGTGTTTCGTCCTCATTTGCAGCAATAAACTGGTTTAAATTAACCACAGCTCTCACACGTGCCTCTGGCTGGCACCTTTACCATAGCAACGGTTGCTAAGGCTGACGTGCACTGTGGTATTCTGGGCCTAATTCCTCACCCCTAACAAACAGGGTGGAATATATATGAATATATCTCACCTTAAAGTTAGTCACAGTTTTAAATCCGTCTAAATCTTTGATAACCGTGGTAACAGCAGCTACATTGAATTTCATGCAGCAGCTTCACAATAAAAGTCCCCCTGTGTTTCTGCCAGTAATCATTTTGATGATAAGCAGCAGAAGGAAATGTTCAGTTTGCATAAACAGAGACTTAATGCAGCGGCGACGAGGTGTAAAGAGAGAGAACAGGAGGCACTCAAGCTGTTTGATATCAGACTGAACACTAATGTGTGAAAAGGCCAGACTGTGTCACTGCCAATAAAAATACTCTCTGCAGAGATAATTACTGGATGTAAATACTTTTAATGTAGTGCTGCCAATGAATGGGTTTTGATTTCAGGATAAGAATGTTTAAAATGAATGTGTTAGTCCCGGTGATGAATCTACAGAGGATTATTCAAAGTGAGTCTCAGCTCATTGTTCAGCTATTAATCAGTTTTACCGTTTTGGATCACGATGATTCACGCAGCTGTTCCAGAAGCCACTAAAAAAAATAACTGCTAGGCACCAAGCAGCCTCCACACAGAGTTAGCAACACACCGGTGAACCGGGGGGGGGGGGGGGGGGGGGGGCTTAGAGCAGCTGAAGACCCAGATGTTTCTCTCAGGAGTTCGTGGAGATGAACTCTAGAAACACGACATCAATGAGCACGTTGCTTTTGTAAATACTGGGTGTGTAAATCAGTAATTGTTTGTCATGGTGGAAGAAGAACTCTGATTGGTTTCCTAAATAAACATAGTTTTACCACATTGTATAAATACTCAAGTAAAAGTCATGTTGTGTATAAAGTATAAATACAACTTCAAGTACCTGAGATTGGTTCTTAAGTCCAGCACTCAAGTAAATGTACTTAGTTACTTTCCACCACTGCTGTTTGCTCATTAACATTCACGTGTGATGATACTTTATGTCTCTGTTAGAATAAGTAACTGAAAGTTTTATGAACACTGGCTTCCATGAGAAGAAATATTTCAAATTCTGTCTAATCTGCTCTGAATGTTTCTGCCTCGTTAGCGGCTAAACTCCTTGTTTTTCATCCAACTCGCAGCTCCAACTCCAGCAAAAAGTCGTCCGTCTCCATCTTGGACGACATCGGCAGCATGTTCGACGACTTGGCCGATCAACTGGATGCAATGCTCGACTGATCCCCCTGCCCGCGCCTCATCTCCAACAAGCCCCTCCCCCTCTCCCCCCTCCTCCATGTGTAGGTACATCAAGACAGCAGCTCTCCCACGGCTGGACGCTGGTGCTCCGAGAGCGTGTGTGTGTGTTTGAGAGCGTGTCCCTCGGGTGCGAGCGCTTCTCATGTAGCCTTGTACAGTCAAACTGTGGAGGGCGTCCTCCTACCCTGGTGCAGTAGCTCTGTAGTCCGCCTCCCAGTGCGAGGAGGCCGCTCCCACTCAACCTCTGACCTCTGCAGCCCAGCGAGCAGCCGCCGCCGCCGCCACCCTGGGCTCAGACGGCGGCGTGGACCGAGAAGCACAATCATTTTTCCTCATCCTTTGAAACTCTACAGACTCTGGCGTAGGACAGAGACGCTAACTCAGTCAGACAGGGAGACAGGCAGATAAGCATATTGCTTGCAAAAAAATAAGCACATAAACTGACAGACAGGCAGATAGACAGACAGACAGACAATATGCACACAGATGAGAATTTTTAAAAAGCACATGGAAGCAGACAGGCCGCTTTCCGAGTCTGTCTCACCCCTGCGATGTCAACAGGATGCAATTTTCCAGACGAATCGTAGCCTCTGTTTCTCTTCTGTGTGAGTGGAGGATTGTGGGTAGCTGCACTTCCTGAGCTGTGTGTTGTCTCCGTTCATGTGGCCGTTGTTGCTGTTGTCGTTATCGTTGCCGTTGTTGTCGTTTAAAGAGTGTGTGCGTGTGTATTTCCCTGCTGATGCTCATGTCAGTGTCCTCCCACTCGTACAGTAGTTGTACTCATGATCAGAGCGACGACATAGATGTGTGTCCAGGAATTTTTGGGACACACACACACACAAGCATATACATACACACACACATACACATACATATTACATTTTTTGTAATCTCGCTGGTGTTCTGTTGGTGTTTAGCTCCGCCTATGGAGGTTTGCTTGGAAATGAATACACACACACATTACAAAAAATGATACACACAGACATTACAAAGGCTGACACACACACACACATTACAAAAAATGACACACACAGACATTACAAAGACTGACACACACACACACACTTTACAAAGACTGACACACACACACACGCACCAAAAACTCTCACACATACATCCCATACTGACACGCACACATTTATACAAGCACACTCATGCTGTGTATCCCTTTGTCCTGCTGCAGTGAACAGTGTTTTAAAAAAATTAATCCTATATTTCAATGCTTTCTATAGTACATCCAGTATACATACATACATAGAGTTTATAATATATCTGGGTATTTGAGCTTTTAGAGCTCCCTCTAGTGTTGGTTAGTGAAACTGCCTCTAATCTGCCCCCCTTCTGTCTCGTCCTCTTTCTTTTGAATCTCCCTTTGTGTCCTGTCCGTTAACTCTGCATCTTTCTGTGCCTTGGTAGTTTTCTTTCGTATATTCTAAATATAATTTTATAAGTTTTCCCCTCCTAAAACCTTTTTCTCTCAGTTTCCTCACGAAAAAACCCTCGCTCCTTGTTTGTCTGTGTTGTAGCTTTATAGTTTGACTTGTGAGTCCCTCAGTATATGATCATTGAATTCAGTCGCCCTGTCTGAAGTCCTCCTGTAGCCAATGAGAAGCCATGTTTGAGCCCATGTAAGCCCCTCTGTGTGCTGTTAGAAGTCGGCTCTGCTCCTCCTCGGCCCCCCCGGTTCCCAGTGGTCCCACATGTAGGCCCGACAGTGGATCGGCCACCGGTGTTCATCCCAATGAAGAGTCTACGTGTATTTTTATGCTCTTTGAAAACAAAGATATATTTGAGAGACAGATGGTTCTATGTGAATAATAATACAAAATAATAATGATAATTATAATAATGATAAATGGTAATTCTAGACGTTGAATCGAGGTGATCTGATTGAGCCTGTGCATTTCTGGTTGAGTTCTGGATGTGTTGTGACGGCTGTTGTGCCGTGGTTGGGTTTTAAGGTTGTGTTTCTGCTGTGGTGATGATGATGCATTCCTGTACAGCTGTGATCAGAATAAATGTGTAAATTAAACCTTGAGCCCGGTTCTGTGAGTGCGTTTCTTTTGTGTCTCATCCAATAAAAGACTATTATTATTATATCCATATATAAAACTTGTGTGGTTGTTTGGTATGAATGGCAACATATGATAAAAACAAAATGACAAAGCCACCTTGATTTACACCCAGGTCATAAGACTTTTTAAAAACAGAATAAGGCTACATACCTGGGCGTGTAAATAAAATTGTAGAACATTACATGGACTACAATTTAAATTTAATAATAATAATAATTGCCAGTTTGTTTCTTTACACTGAAAACATGGGCCATAATATCACTTAACAACAAACAATAATAAACGTGCCTTAACCCTCTACCTCACGTGATGCTCTTTTTTAAAGCATTATCAATATCATCACATGTATTTTATGATTTATAAAAATACAATAATCACACAATAATTTGATCTGGAACTTATTTATTTAGCATTTTGTTGCTGCTGATGAATGATTGTGTAGTGGGACAACTATCGGATCACTGTTGTGTCCTCTGCAATGACAAGAAACCTTCCTATTCTTATTAAAAAACTACAACTCCCATGAGCTCTTGAGACTGGTTCTGCATCTAAGGCTCATGGGAGATGTAGTTGTTCCGTGTTTCACGCAGCACTGGTGTTGGAATAACCGTTTCCCGGAAGTCCCATACCAAACCCTCCACCAATCAGAAAGGCCAACGTACACAGCCCGGAAGTGGGAGGGTCTTTCTATTGGACTTGAACCGGATGTGATCTCTTCTTCTGTCCTTTCCTCGCAGCTCGTGGATGAGAACGGAGCCAAGATGAAGTCTGAGCAGTTTAATCTTCAACTCTTCAACAAAGAAGAGTTGGGAATCCACAGTTTTCAGTCCAGTGTTTCCAGCTGGATCCAGAGAAGCTTCTCGAACAGGTGAGTTTCATGTTGCTGACACGTGGTGGAGCTCAGCTGCCATGTTGCTTCTCTGCAGCAACACGTGGACGCTGTGAGAACACTACACAAGAAATACACTAACTTATAATACTGCTACTAGCTAAAGCCTCTTTTAGGTCTGAGGAACTTGTACATTATAGATTAAATCCAGATATATATTCACACTTATCAATCCAAAGTCTACATTTACACTTCACTTGCTTTTATGTTGATGATCTGTTTTAATGCTGTTTCTATCTCTCATGCTTTTATCTGTTATCCTGTATTTTTTATTGTAAGGTGACCTTGGGTGACTTGAAAGGCGCCTCCAAATAAAATGTATTATTATTATTTAAAACCATTGTAGGAAATTATTAAGGCCTACTTTCAGGACAGATTTCTTCATATCAGTTAGTTACTTATACTTCAGGGTTCCTCTGATCCACTGGAGTCCTGAAAAGGTCGATTATTGAACTTCTATTATTCAATCTCTACAAATATATACAGAGAGATAGTTATATAACCAAGCATCTAACTCCCTGGCTAAGTAAAAAAAAAAAAAAAAAAAAGGTTGCTGAATGCTACAAACGTTCGAACAATCAGATGAGGACAAAACTGAAGTTATCTATCGAAGAAAAGCTCAGTTAGTGTTTAGTCATTGTAATGGAGAAATCGAGCCATACATTTTTGCTTTGTCCATGAGTCAGGCCTGAATTTCCTGAGGTCAATTGACAATATTTTACCTCGAAAATACTGCAAAAAACAGTTCCTTGTGGGACACCAGTGCATTATAATGGTCGATTTGGTTATAAATCTAGTTATAAGACAAAGAATGAGTTCTAAGTAGCCTTGCTAAGGTTAAAGAAAATGGCTCCTGCTTTAGAATCTTTTCATTATTGATTTTCCAGAAAGCACTTTGTGTTTTCATGTTCGTGTCTAATAATCCTGTTTCCCTTTGTATTTACAGAAATGGCTGAGAGCATGGAGGAGACTGGTGCATTCTGGGAACTCAAATCCTTCAGGGACAATGTGAAGTGTAGAGATCCACGTTGAACGGGACCTCGTTGCCTGTGGAGCTGGTGAGACTTTGTGTTGATTGTGTTAAATGATTTTTAGCCTGTGATGACAAACTTAAATATAAACTTTTCTGACACCTACTATGAAAGCTGCATGCAGCTTCTGATTCGAACTTTACTCTGAGGCTCTGTTTTCAGTAAATCAGACATAACTTATAAATGGTCTCTTTTCTCTATATTAATGTTTATATTTTAAACTACTTCCCAGGTGAAAAGGAAAAGGAAGCTTCAGATCTGATGGGACAAACATCCTGTTTCTGACTGACCAACAAGCTGGTTGACAGATGGTGAGTTCATACAATACGTTTGCATTTGAACACTTTTATAGCCGGTGATGACCAACCAAATTATTTTTCTGACACCTACTATGAGAGCTGAACTCCAGCTCCTGATTCTACATTTTCTCTGAGGCTCCAACAGAAAATATATTTAAACATGTTAGTAGTTTTCTTGATGTGTGTTCAAACCGAGCTGCTCTCTGTTACAGGAACATTCATGAAGACTCTTGATGATCCTGCTGATGACAGACGGCTGCCGGTCGGGTTTATTTTAAAGGTAAGTCAGTGTGTGGATATGTTGACTATTCATGGTACAGCCAAAGATGACCAATCAAATTATTTTCTGACACCTACTATGAGAGCTGAACTCCAGCTCCTGATTCTACATTTTTCCTGAGGCTCCAACAGAAAATATATTTAAACATGTTAGTAGTTTTCTTGATGTGGGTTAAAACTGAGCTGCTTTCTGTTACAGGAACATTCATGACTCACCACAGTAAATTAAGACTCTTGATGATCCTGCTGATGACAGACGTCTGCCGGTCAGGTTTATTTTAATGGTAAGTCAGTGTGTGGATATGTTGACTATTCATGGTACAGCCGGTGATGACCAATCAAATTATTTTCTGACACCTACTATGAGAGCTGAACTCCAGCTCCTGATTCTAACTATTCTCTGAGGCTCCTACAGTAAATGTATATAAACATGATGTTAGTAGTTGATGTTGGTTCAAACTGAGCTGCTCTTTGTTACAGGTACACTCATGACTCAACCCACAGCAAATTAAGACTCTTGATGGTCCTGCTGCTGATGATCTGGTTTATTTTATTGGTAAGTTGACGTGTGGATATGTTGAACATTCATGGAACAGCTGGTGATGACAACCTAATAATTTCTGACACCTCATATGAGAGCTTCAAGCTCCTGATTCTAACTTTTTATTTAATCTGAGGCTACTGTGGAACATCTGTGTTTTTCCACTCGTCCCAAAACATTGTTCTAATTTGTGTTTGTCTCTTTCAGGTTTCCATAAACAAAACATGCAAATATATTCATCAGCCAGAAGACGGCTGCTGACGAGCTGCACAACAGACCTGAATGAAGAAAATACAAGTTGTGATGTTGAATGAAATGCCCAATAAAAACTAATGATTCAAATACAGTTATGGATTTTATTTATTTAGCACCATTCATACAGTAAATTCAGCTCAGAGTGCTTAACATTCAATTGAGATTAATGTTAAAATGTAATTCTAAATGAGAACAGATTTTAGGAAACATCAAGTTCATGTTTTAAATGAGACTACATGTATTCATTTGATGTTTCATATGTTTTCTATATATTCATGTTCCGAGTCAAAGCTTTATTTACATACAGCATAATTCACAAACAACTGGCTTCTGTGAAAATAACAAACAGACCTACATTCAGACCTGGGTACCTTTGTTTTCTAATTTGTATTCAAGCTTACATAAACAAAACATGCAAATATTTTCAGCGTCCACCAAACTGCAGACTGAAGAAAATACAAATTGTAATGTTGAATAGAGAAAACAATGGAAGCTAATATGCATTTGTTGAATAAACAGTGATACGTTTAACTTGTAATGATTAAAATGTAGTAAACTCCAACTTTGCTGCCTTTGGGCTTTATCTTAGATATGACTTGCACAGCTTGTTCTAGGGTTAAGGTTGAAGGTACCGGTCTGCCTCCACTCACTGACTGGTTCTGCTTGTGGGAACTGTAGGGTTTATCAATTGTATTAATATCTAGTTTTGTGATTTGACGTTTTACAGATTTAATTAAACCCATGTGAAAGTTTTCTCCACCAATGAAAATCTGATGTGACTGCGATAAACAAAATCACGTTTATCAGATACCCTATTCAAATTGTAAGGATTATTATTATTATTCAGGGAAATAAATTGGCTTATTTAGGGCTTTAACATGCTCAAATTCTTACCAAAATTTGCAGAAAGTTAGAAAGTGGTGAAAATGTACGTATTCTGGATGAATTTTCATTCATTATGTGTCCTGAACCTCACACTTGTCGTGTTTCTGCTGCGTAGTAACCAATTAACCCAGAAATCCTCCTCATCTCCGGGTCATCTCTGCAGGGACTGAACCCCCAGCTCCTGGAGCTCGTCCTGGTTTCCATGCTTCCTGCAGATTTCAATGCTTCCGTTAGATTTCCATGATTCCTGCAGATTTCAATGCTTTGTGCAGATTTCAATGCTTCCTTTAGATTTCAATGCTTCCTTTAGATTTCCAGGATTCCTGCAGATTTCCATTCTTCCTGCAGATTTCCATGCAGGTGGGTCCCGGGGCTGCAGCCGTCATTTGACTGTCAAACCAGGGCATGCGCATCCCGCATCCAGTCGCTATCAGAGAGGAGGGAGTGTCCTGCACCGACACACACACACACACACACACAACCTCCACCTCCTCCTCCTCCTCCTCCTCTTCTTCCTCCTCCTCTACTTAACCGAAGCTGGGACTCATCCACCGGGAGAAACTGCAGCGCTTCACCCTCTCTTCGAGCCCGGTCTACGCCCTCCTTCCTCCGGCCGAGCACGGAACCGATCGGCGGTCCTCCCCCCGGTAGGCCTGACGGTAAGAGGGGCTGTTTGCATGGGGGGTGGGGAAGTGTGGCTGTCGGTGTTTTCCTCCACATCACGACACATCATCACCGGGGCTGATCGTCTCCTCTGTCCCGCGGTGAGAATCTGTAATCGATCATGTTTGTGTTTCGGAAGCGACAGAGATGAGCTGTGATATATATATAATGTGCGAGGAGGAGACACCAGAGAGTGATGGAGCCTGGTGTCACTTTGGAATCGTTCTATTCCACAAAGGCCCTGGGTTTTTTATCATGGAACATCTGGATGCTGGGAGACACACAGCTGGATGGATGCTGGTGGAGGAAAGCGGCACCGGGAGGCCGACCTACTTAGATCCATTAAAGAGATGAAGAGGAAGAGGAGGAGGAAGAGGAGGAGGAGGGGGGAGAAACAGTTTCCAATAGAGAGGACTCAACTCTCCTCTGGGCCCTCTCTCTCTCTCTCTTTCTCTCTCTCTCTCTCTCTTCCTGCTGTAATGTGGCCTGAGGCAGGGTGGGGCAGCTTTTACAATAAATAGAAATAAGACACAGAGAAGGCAGCCTCAGATTTGTTGGGTTACATTAAAGGTTATTTTTAAACATTAAACTTGTAAAAGCAAAGATCATTCCCTCAAGTCCTGTAATTGAGTATAAATACCTTCAAATTGTACTTGAAATTTGACAGTTTCATCCCCACTACGTCCATTGGAAGGAAAACGTTCCCACATCTTTCAGTGTATAAATACATCCTGCTTTGACATTTCAGAATAATGTGTATTAAAATACTGGATTAGTGCACATTCCTTTTATATTGCGATCAATCTGAATCAGACATTAAACTAGTAACTTAAATTATTTAAACGTGCTGAATTAGAAATGTGATGGTATAAAGTAGCAGAAAAATACTCCCAGTACCTAAGACTGCCCTTAAGTACAGTACCTACGTTCCTCCACTGGCTGCATTCATCTAAAAGCTGGTAACTACACAGCAAAATGCATATATATATATATATAAATATTTGACATTTGAAACAAGCCCTTGATGATTCCATGCCCCTGATAGAATTAAAAAATATATAAGCAAAGCAAAGAGGTTTCAACTTTAAGAAAAAAACTGGGGATCCCATTGTTTAGAGAACATAATTTACCATATGATGCTCAACTGTACACATCAATTCTCCCTCTGCACATGTAGCCCTCTCTCTTATGGGGGATGGGGGGTTGGCAGAATTTACATGCTATCAGGGGGGGATGGGGATGAAGGGGGGGGGGGGTGCCCTCCCCTAACCCTCTTATCTTTGAGTGTGGGACAGTGAGTTGGACCAAAACAAGGAAATAGAAGACGCAACCTTGGATTCCTGGAAAATATAGATTTTTATAGACAAAAAGATTGATAATGAAGATTTCAGACAGTTGCAGCCTCGGTGAACCTTTAACTTGAGATTAGATTTTTTTTTTAAATAGAGCAAAGGTAATTGCCGTTTGGTGGAATTTGTCACAACCTCCAAACTGTGAGGAGATTTTTTTGCAAACTGATGTTGATTCATTTAAAAGCCAAAAGGTGAGAAAGTGAAATAATTAACATCCTGAATCGACAACAGACACGAAAATGCAATATTTTACTGTTCTTGTCCGTTGTAAAGTAAAAGATGATTAGATATATACTCAAGTAAGTGTGTGTTTGTGTGTGTGTGTGCAGTAATATCATCATGGAGGAGTTTGACGTCCCACAGATGAGGAGAGAAGTGGAAAGCCTTCAGTATCAGCTGGCGATCAACAGAGAGAAATCCTCCATCACTGTTACCGAGTGAGTACCGGACCCCCCCCAACAGACACACACACACTCACACACACACACACACACACACACACACACACGCTTTGTAAGTGTGGAGTATCCGCTTGGTGCTGACGCTGTGTGTGTTTATTGTGCAGGCTGGTGAAGTGGATCGAGGGTTGTGTCTGTGAAGATCCGTTCCTCAACCCGGAGCTGATGAGAGCCAACCCCTGGGTGGAGAAGGGCAAGTGTGTGATCCTCTAATGGTCACACACGCCAAACACACAAAATCACGGATGCATATAAACTTAAGAATCACGCACTCCCACAAAGTCATGCTGCACTAACTCACTCTCACACTCACTTACTCGCACACATGCGCACACACACAAATACACACACATACGCACACACACACATTATTGCTATTATCTTGTTTATTTATTTGGAGACTCCTGAATGCTGTTAATTTATGTTTAGAATACTGTGTGTGTGTGTGTGTGTGAGTGTGTGCATGTGCGTGTGTGTGTTCAGCACTGAGTAGCTCTACGGAGGTTTGTTTTGACGGACTGCTGAGAAATGTTCAACACCACGTTTTTATTGGCTCTTTACACTGTCAATCAAAAATAAAGACTGTTTTGAATTTAACAGATGGATTTTGGATTCATTCAAAAAGGTACATACAACAGAGGTAAAATAAAGAAAGTGTGTGTGTGTGTGTTACAGTAGTTCTCTGATGTAAACATTTCGCCTGACAGCGTTGGACATGCCCTCGTTGAACCGGAACCACACGTCACTGTTTCCCACCGCGGCTCCCATCGCAAGAACCGGACATTTCTCTCCTAGAACAAGAGGAAAAGAGCAATCAAAAAATAAATACTACACAACAGGGTTCATCAAAGGTAGAGAAGAGAAGATTCCTCAGGCTCCTCTCACACGACCTTGTGACTTTTGCTTGTGACATTAGTCACGCAATCTAATAGTTAACGGACCCGAAAGTGACTGATAACAAGTTTAACTTGAATCAGACTCACTAGAGCACAAAGCTCCACCAAGGCTGAACAATCCCACAGAGAAGAAAACAGGAAGTAGACCGACGATCTGCACCAAATAGTTCAACCCATAGATCTCGGCACCATTTCTTCATCAAGATCCGATCCATACACTATTTCTAGAGAAATACCAGATCTAGACATGTTAAAGGACCCATCGTATGCCCATTTTACCACAGTTGATATGGTTCATTGGAGTCTTGATGAAATGTCTGTAACATACTTTGGTCAAAACACCACAAGGATCATTTAAAACAGCACCCCTTTTCCCCTGTCTAAAACAGCCCTCCTCAGATTGACCTGTTTTGAATCCATTTCCTTGATCAGAGTTCTTCCATTGCCCATCTTCCATTCCTCCACCAAGTTTGGTGCAAATTGCTTTAAAGCATAATCCAGATCTTGCCGAAAAATAAAAAGAAGACTGACAAAACTACATTAATAAAAACTTAACTGCCTTGGTTGTAGTTATACGTCTTTAATCTACAGATACAACTAACTAACAAATGAGGTAACAAGCTCATAACTAGAAGGGCACTCTGAGAGCTCACACCTTTAGTCTAACTCTACTATCTCACCACGACAGTCTGTGGGATCTGTGTTAAAGGCTCATGTCTTCAATGGTCCTCAAACGTTTCCTTCCCTGATGCCTCATCTCAGAGCACCTACAGAGAGAAGTAGATCATCTCCAGCCCCTCGCTCTCACACTGACGTCCAGGTATTCAGCCGGGGAATCAGGACACAGATTTAGAGCCGACAGGACTCAGCTGCTCTGACCTAAAAACAGCCTCAGCTCTGCTGCGACTCTCTACCCTCGTTACCCGGCTGATCAATTACTGGGATGCATCATTTTCCGGAAGGTCAGTGATTTTAATGGGTCCCTGTTTAATTGCTGAATCCAGGCCTGCGTCACCACAGAGCAGCTTGAATCCCTGGTGGAATCTGTAATCCTCACGTTGACTCAGACTCTTAAACTTAATGTTAATGAACAGCAACAACTGGACGTCTATAACTTGATTAAAACTGCATTTATGAAACTACAGAAATCGACTGTAAGAAATATTTATACCAGATGTCATGCTGAAGTAGAAAAGGCAAATTAGGCAATTCAGTTTATTTACATCTATTGTAAATGCAAATTCTACATTTGTTTGTTTCCAATGACAAATAGCTACTGGCCAAACTATGGTCTCCACCTAAGAGGTTATGATTCCACCTCCTTCCATGTGTTGGTTTGTTTATATGCAAGATTACACAAAAACAACTACACAGATTTCCACAAAACTTAGCGGAAGTATGGGACACGGGCGATGGAATAATCCATAACATTTTGTTGCAAATCCAGATAAAATTGCAGATCCAGGATTCTTTTTTTATTTTCTATAACATAGTTTTTCTGTATTTTTGTTGATTTCTTATGGATCTTGATGGAAAAAAAGGGGACTTATATCTATGAGTAATTTGGAGCAGATCCAGATAAGAATCTAGATCGAGTGATTTTCATTACAGTTTCATTAAAAATAAAACACGAAGAATTTTTTTAATTCTGTTGGCTTTTGTCTAAATAAAGGAAGGCGTCTGTAGATCAGGCCAAGTCACATCCTTTTTGTTGATAATAGAAATATGATACGACCATTATTATGCTGGCAGCGATGCTGACAGTCCAGATCTCAGCCTCAGAAGCTCTGACATGTTACATAACACACATCGCTCCTCACCTCCAGTATGTTTGGACCTCATGCTGCCCGAGGCATTTTTCCCCCCTAACAGCCCCGTGCTCTCAGAGGGATTGGTTAAACAAAGCTTCACTAATGTCACAGGGAGCTCTCACAGTACCTGTGTCTGAGGACAGCTGAGTTCTCTGAGGTTTGGGGGCGACGGTGCGACCGAAGAAATCCACCTCCGGCTGCGGGACACAAACAGAGTGAAGAGGAGGATGAAGACTTTCAACAGGAAGTTCAACACTGTCCTCAATAAAAAGGTCAATAACAACGAGCAAACACACGCTCACTCTCTCATTAGCCTATTTTCCCAGTTTCATCATTGGGGACCGTAACCCAGTGACTTCTCATTATCCTCATTCCTGCCCCCTAGAGGTTCGTCTCTTCATCACTGAGCTATTAAAACACTACAGCTCATTCTAACAGACAGATGTTCAGGGAGAACAGCTGCAGGCAGCCCCTCTCTGGCTCCACCTACAGGTTTTTGTTTATCATGGCCAGGGATCTGGGTCCTGACCCCTGACCAGGTCCTGACACTTCTAAAGTTCAGACGTGGTTTTAACATCTGTCCTGATTGATCCAATCAAAAGTGGACATCTCTAAGTTCATTAGTTCATAATTAAGACCATATTTGGAGCCTAACAATCAGATTATTGAATGTGACACTTTTCTTAGACTAAAAGAATGTGGTCACATGTATCCCAGACAACCTCCGAATGTGAACTGAGTGATTGGGTGTTGTTACATCTGGACTTCGAGCTACAAATGTTAACACTAGGTCCGAACAGGTTTGAAGGGGAAACCAGTTGGACTCTGTTTCTGTGTGTGTGTTTGTGTGTTTAAACTCACCCTGATCTCCACTGTGGCCTGTTTGACAATGGTCTCCAGCCTCTGCTGATGGTTACTGGTTGATGTGTGACCAGCGCTCTTTTTTTCTTCCTTTTTCTGCAGCCGATAGTCACAGTGGATTATAAACACATTAGATTATTAACACACACGTTGGCCTAATTATCTGTGCTGCAAATACAACAAAACCCGAAATCTCTTGGCTAAAGCGTGTTGTGCGTTTGACGTCTCACCGCTGCAGGGTTTCGCTGCAGCATCAGTTGCTCAGCTCTCCTCATCCGTTCTTGCTCCATCTCCCGGCTGATGGTTTGTTTGGCCTGATAAGTCAGCTGGCGATGTGGTGGCAGGCCCGGAAACGTCACCACCTCCTCAACACGCCTGCAAACACACACAAACACACACACTAAAGAAATAGCTCTTCACAAACAAGAGTCACACACAGTTGTTTACATTAACACTTTAATCGTGACGCAGCTGACACGGGGGTGAACCCTGTTAGAATAATAAAACGCTTTGTGCCATCGTTGATGTTTTTTTTAATAATAAAACCCTGAATCTGCAGCATCTAAAACCTTAATCCTCTTAACACTGATCTCCATCTAACACACACACACACACACACACACACACACAACTCACACACACAATCTCAACCCTCACTCACATCAATGACTGATGGAGCTAAAACTTAACAAATAAGATTAAGATAAAACCAGTCTGTGTGACTAAAAGCTATTTATTGCATCACTATAAAATATTGATGCTGTTATACTTTGCAAACTCCAATGAAAGAGCCACTTGGCTAAAACTCCCCTGGAACATGGCTGTGTGATATGACTACATATATTAGGCTCCATCGTTTCTTCCACTCTGACGCATTCACACTCTTTACATATACATATTTTCACATCACGTGAACAAAGCTTTGTCTTCGTCTACACGGCTTCATGAGGGCAACACAAACAAGAGTGGACGTGACACAGGAAGGGGGGGTTCTGTCAGTTAAACAGTATGTTTGGTATTTATATCTCTGATCATATTAACAGTTTAGATTGCAGTATAGTTGAACAAAATATTTCTATATTATTTATTAGAGATATTAATATCTATTTTATATATGGTGTGTTGATTACATTATAAGAAATACGCATCTGCACGTGGTTAGTTTGTTTAAAATATAGATTTACATCAAATGTGGATATTTATGTATATTGGGATATGAAACTTTGGTCATATCACACAGCCTTATCTTTTAACATATCGCTTTATACACTTTACACTGTCCAGAAAATATTCAGTAGTTTAACCTTTGACAAAGACATTTATCTGTTTAGCTGTTGAGATGTAAACACAAGAAGTCGTCATCTTCAGAATACCGGTGAACTAAAAAAAAAAAAAGGGTTTTACACTACAAACAAACCCTGGTTCAGTTTGATCCGGACTATGACCGTCTCCTGGTTGGACCAAAGTTTGGTCCATTGGTCTAAACAGTGGCTCGAGTCACCTGTGATCTTGGTTGGGTGGAGTCCAACCAATCAACCAGAGCATCTAATTAAATCAACCCTCTGGGACTGGGCGTATCCACTTTACCCATGAGGCCTCAGAGAGTGTTGTTGTGGTGAGCGAGCGATGGCAGGTACAGGAAGGTGTAGATCAGGAGAAGCACCAGCAGAGCTCCCAGCAGAGGCAGGCCCCAGTCGTTGGTGACCAGCACGTTGTCACAGCGAGCCTGCAGGAAGGAGCCCCCCCGGACATTCCGCTGCTCCACAGCCTGTGACGGCATGGCTGAGGTGACCGACTACTTATCCCATTCACCAGAGTCTCCGCTTTCCTCAGGCGTCATAAAAAAAAGATCCAAATAAACAGTGCTCGCTCTTTCCAGCTCTGTCTTCTGATTCAATATTCCTCTGTTTTGTTGATGTTGTCCAGCGTTTCCAACAGCTATTTCCTCTCCCCCATCCTTTGACCCGTTTTTTCCATCCACCTGCATCCACCCAACTGGTGAGTCTTTGCAGTTCAGCACCTGGCTCCCACACCAACACACACGCAAACACTAGGTGCTAAGGGGATTATTTTCTAAGCCTACATTCAGAGACCCACAGTGCGAACAAGAGAAGTGACCTTCAACATCCCAGGAACACGCATCTGCTCCACATGTGTCCACATGCATGACACAGCGGGATAGAGGTGAGTGTGTGTGTGTGTGTGTGTGTGTCTGTGTGTGTTAGTACTCACGGCTCCAGCACGTATGTGTACTGTCCCTCAGGCGTACGGTCCTGCCTGTAGGAGAGGTTGTAGGCCAACATGGTGTTGATCAGCTCCCGCATCTGCTCCTTCTCTCTGCTGCTGAACAGCTGAGGATTCACCTGGAGGAATAAACAGGACGTGAGATCAGCCTGAGTCACTGACAAGTTTACTCTTACTGACGTAATCAGTGATGGTTTTCTCCATTCCTCTAAATCCAGTGCCATAGAAAATAAATGTACATGGTTTAGAGTCTTGTCATGTGGTTATTAGACTCTGGGCGGATTTCCACTCACTACATATACATACAGACACATATGAAGGCATCCTGTTATTGTTTTTACTTACAGGCCGTAGTTTTGGACTGATGATGTTGAGGAGCAGCGTGAGAATGTCAAGACTCAGACTGAGGTGGCTGATCCTGGTTCTGATGGATGGTGGGATATCAGCCAACATGGAGGACAAGGCGTTCCTACTGGCCAGGAGACGGGTGGAGGCCTGTAGAGGACACAACAAGGACTCAGTGAGAACGTACCTGCTTAAAGGATGTCATGCACTTTGTTTTTGTTTGGGTCCTTATGTTATTTGTCACACAGCTTCACAGTAGAGTGTGTAGTTGATCAGTAACTGTACCTCGTACTGGCTGTGGGGATAACTGATGCGGGGCACGTGTGTGTTGGCAAACAGGAAGTGGAACGTGACGGACAGGAAGGGCAGGTATCTCATCAGGGAGAAGTTCTGGTTGTGCAGAATCTGTTGGTTTAACCGGTCTGAGAACGAGAGCCAATCCAGAGCCTCGCACACACAGTCCATGTTGGGGTCCCTCACACGCATGGCCAGATAATTATCATACAGACCCTGAGAGAAAGGACAGATGCGAGTAAAGCGTGGGCCAATGCTTTTAGTGCTTTTCTGAATACTAGGATTTCAAATAAAATAGTTTGTTCTTTACCTGAGAAACCTTCTCATACTCTCCACTGGATGAAGACAAGTGTAGAATGTGCTGAAACCTCTGAGCTCCCACTCCTGGGCCTGGTGTCCCGTCAAACCCTTCCCCAATGCGTTTCCTTAGAGGACAAATCAGGACAAGTGATCAACATCTACTTAGTGAGGGACAAAGAAGACAAATAACTGCTTTCGAGTTGTGAATATGCTTCAGTTTCTGCATGTTTAATCTACCATCTGTTTAATATTCTCACCGACCAAAGAACAAAAGCTATAAATGAAAACCAGCAGGGATCATAAAAGCTTAGAATTACTGTATTTACCAAGGGATTGATATTTGTATCGTGCTTGGCACATTCCAGCTGTTTTAGACAGTAAATCCTAATATCAAATATGATCTTATATAATCAAATATAACATGAACTAAATAGGCAGAAAAATAAGAACTTGAGGGATGAATGGAAAGGTCGACTTATAAAATAAACAATTATTTAAGGTCCACATATTTTACATAAGATCAGTGGTCTGCAAAAGAGGATTTAAATTTTTAAATAACTTTTGTAAAAAGCATTTTACATGAAAAAGCATTTTACATGAAATGACACAATAAAAAAGAAACTATATGAAATGTGAAATAACAGTGAAAATTAAATCAATACTTTTTATAGATTGACAAATTCTGTTTCTTATGTCACTATTGAAGTCCACAGTAAATGCAAACTTAGTCACAGGTCCCACTTTGCCCACAGTGAATATTGTTGTTAATAAATAAAAAAGGTCTCTGCATCCGGCAGATACAGCAAAATGATTTCATGACAAACTCACAAACTTAGACAAGAGGACAAATACCGTTTTGTTCGTGGTAACTGGAAGATCTCCTGCCACAGATGGAACAAGCCTTTGTTCTGATCCTTCTGTCCCACGGAGACGCACTGGATCGTCTTGGTGTTGAGCTGCTTGTGGCCACGACCGTGGAGGAACTGCTCAGATACACACATTGAAATCACAGTTACCATTAGACAGATGCTCACCTACATGTAGGCCCCTCCTTCACAGTGCTGACACCCACCTGCAGTGTGTTGATGCAAGACCTGATGTCGTTGTCTGTCTTCTCACACAGGGACATCAGAGTGCCTGTGTCCGTCTTCATCCCCTGATGGAGAGAAATCTGCAAAGAAGGAAGAAAACAGGGGTCATACACCAAAATGCAGCATTCGTGTGGCTCGGTCTCTTCCTGTGTGTGTGTGCGTGCTGACCTCAGACAGTCTCTGTGCGAGGCGGGTAGGCTGAGTCTGAGGGAAAGCCAGAAGGAAGGCCTGCAGCCGGAGAGGCCTGAGCGCTGGAACATAACTAACAGGAAACAGAGGCCATCAGAAACAAGCTGGAAGAAATGTTATAAGTCACACATGTAGTGAATTTTTTTGGTGCTGCTGTTGAACGCCACAGTCTCTCTTACAGGTCGTTACAGATGCAGATGATTGGTCGAAGCAGAATGGACTCCTTCTTCTTTTTCTTCTTCGCAGTCTCTGCTCCGCTCTCGCCGCCATGTCCGTCTTTCCTGTTCAGAGTTGCTAACAGAATGTTGATGGCAGCCTGTCGAGCACCAAAGATTAAACACAAGAATAGATAAAGATATTTTGCTAGATTTGAACCACATTATTATTATTATCAGGTTAGTTTGCTGGTGCCCTGAACGTACCGCCGGCGCTCCATCAATCTCATCAATAATGAGACAGTTTGGTCTCTGGTCGCCTCCCAGCACGGACTTCATCTGCGTCGCTGTGTCGATGCGTTTCTGGAAAATCTCTGCACTGCGGTCATCACTGTAAAAACATGAACCGTTCCAATGGAATCACTACGGGAGGATTCCTCTGGAACTAATTCTTGTTCATTTACGTGTATCATGAGGTGAAGTGTGGATTTAGTTTTTTCTAACCTGGCATTGATTTCCACGACATTGTATCCAGCGTGTTTGGCGATAACATGAGCCAGGGTGGTCTTCCCCAAACCTGGAGGGCCAGACAACAATGTTACCTAGAGAGGGACAAAGATAAATTAGTTATTTTATATCAGCTAAAGGTCATTCTACTGACACGATCATGCAGATGTTCCACCTTGTATTTGGGTCGTTTGTACTGATCCAGTTCCGCCTCCAGTATCTCCTCAGTCATCTCTATCTTGGTCTTGAAGCGAGTTGGATTCGGGTTGCCTTGGTTGGGTTTGAATGAGTGATTGAACGAGTGTTGTTGGGCAGGCTGTCTCTCAGGGCGGACAGGGCGGGACTTCCTCTCTTTTCCAAACACTACAGTGTCCCAAAGTTTAAGCCACTTCAGCAGACAGCGGTTGGTAAACTGCAAGGAAAAGCAATCGCACACATATGGTGTTCAAGCAGTGTCCAGGAGAAGACTTGGATTTATACGTAAAAGAGCACTTTTTGATTTTCTTACAAACACAGACATGCTCTGCTGTAAAGAAACACGACTTACATCATCACTGAGAAGCTCTGTGTAGTGTCGGGGAGAAAATCTGTCGACCCAGAGACGCGATCTTCGACCTTCTGTGTCATCAGGATCTTCAAAATCTTCATCTCCTCTGGTTTCAGACTCAACAAGCCCATCGTTCACACTGCTGTAATTGAACGTAAACAGTACTAAGAGCATGTATTCATATTCACAATGTTTGCATGTGTGTATAAATTAGATAAAAGAGGGGGTGGGGGGGGCGGGTACCTGGCCAGCAGCTCTGTGAGCCGCTGAGATTCCAACACAACCTGCTGATGGCGCTGTGGGATTAAAAACCGAGGAGAATATGTGAAAAACTATAGAAGTGAAATTTTTTTGATAAAAATTATAGAATTACATTGAACAGGTAGATGACTGGATAAAGCAAATGAATTATTGTATTCAGTTTGTTTTGAGCTCAAAAAGAAAACACAGACATTAGATAAAAACCTCTTTTTCAATTATAACTGTAAAATTCAAGAACATTTACTTATGACAAGATAAGCTTGGTGTCTTCATTGTTTTGTATCAGATGACTTAAATCCTTGAAAATTGTGCTTTATTCGGCAGCAGATAAACTCAGGTTTAATTGAAAATATTGTGTTATTCACCTTTTGCCACTGTGACCAAAGAGAATAAACTGTGTGGTGCGGTGCAAACTACTTCACAGTTAATACACATACAACACCCACTGCATTACTCACCCTCTCAGCTTCTTCCTCTCTCAGCTCCCTTATCGGCACCGCCAGCAGCCCCAGTTCGCCCTGGAAGTTTGGTGCCACTCTGGTATCCACTACCTGGAGAAGCACACAGGTGAGAAATCAGTATATACTGGACACCAGAGGTTTGTAAGAGTTAGTCAGTGTTTTAAAACAAGGTACTATGAGGGGTCTGTGTGTAACTGTGTTTGTGTGATTGCTGAGGAGTTTAACCTTTGTCTCTAATTCTTCTTTCTGTCGGAGGTAGACCCGACTCCCTGCCGAGTCCGTCACACTGATGTACTCTCCGTCTAACGGAGGTCGCTTCAGCACACACTGAGATGCTGGCACTGCTGAAGGAGGTCGCCAGGGCGTCTCTGGGATTGTATCAAAGCCACTGATGTCCAACACACCAGGAGTAGACCTGGAAAACAGACATAGTTTAGAATATTCCAAATCGGCAAAGTTATGTTTTAAATTGCATTCAACAACCAAACCTCTACTCGACTGCTAACAGCTATTTCAATTCCCGATCTTCATCGTCCCTCCGTCCTACCTGAAGGTGCCAGATGGTTCATACTGCTCTGGAGAGGATGGAGGTGTGACGTCAGCATTCCGCGATGGGACTTTCTTCTCTCGAGTTGGTGATTTGCTGAAAAGCCGCTTGACCACACCCTGTTCCTGCTTCTGCCGTTTCGCCTGTGGAGCTAAAAAGACAAAATCAGATTTAAAGTACAAACGTATGACAATAACAATGAAAACCAAGGACACACAACAAGAGTGAACTCACTGGTGGGCTTCTCATCCAGCAGGTGCTCTATGTCTGAAATGTCGTCTGCTTTAGCCCGAGTCTGATGTCCGTTCGCCTTGGGAGCTTCGTCTGGGCCATTCACAGACACATTTGTATAATGATTATTACTGCTAGAAATGATCAGCTGATGAAACACTCACAACAAAACTAATAAGTTTTAGAACTAATTCAAAATATAAGTAATTCTTTGAAACAAACATTTGCACTTTTCCAGCTTTTCCTGTGTGAAAATGGGCTGTTTTAATATGTCTAAGTAATTTGAATGCATTCACTCAGGATCAGGGTCATTTTAACCAGCATGTCCCCTTCATACACAGTCATCACTTCTGTCATGGAGTCTATGTTTGCATTGCTGTTTGTATTTTAGCAGGATTATACAAAAACTACTGAAAAGATTGTGAGATTTTGTGTTTTTCAGCATTTAGTGAATTTGTGATAATGCAGAGATCTTGATGTCAAAAATCTGGCTCATAAAACACACTCAAAATCACCAGGGGACTGATTTTTATGAGTGTGCTAATGCTTTTAAAGATCTATTAGAAAACAGTGATATGTAAAGTATGAATGTGACCAATAAAGTAAATGTTTCTTAACTAAGATGAACAGCTGCTCAGTTGTTTATTTATTGTTAGCTTCTGAGGATGTGCACAAAGAAGCTAAAACGAGTTAATGATAAATAATGACGTGTTTTATACAGAAGTTAGTTCAAGTTTAAGTTTAAGTTTGCTCAGGACTCACCCTCCATCTGAGCCAGAACCTCCAGCTCGTCTGCGAACTGGTCCTCGAACTCATCCTCGATCCCGAACATTTCGTCATACTCGTCCATGTTGAACACACGTTGAGAGACACTGTGGTTCCACACAAGTCCGAAGACAAACACACTATTTACTCAAATTACACAAAAAGTCCATTGGCTGCCTGAGATGGTTTCACGGAGCAGATTTCCCGGCAATTTTTTTGTTGTGAAGTTTAACTTCCGGGTTACAGATGCAGTTTCTTCTTCTTCTCGTAAAACAAAAAATTTGAATAACGCACATTAGCGCCCCCAACGGGTGTGGAGGGTGACTGCAGGTTTTAAAAAAAAATACATATATGTGTCATCGATGCCATTGACTGTGTAACATCAAAGGCAATTGGCTTTAATCTGTGCAACAACACAGGAAGTTGTCATTTAAACTGGTGTCAGTCACTAGTGGCAGTTTGTGTTGACACTGACAGACAGCTGCTGGCCTCCATTTGTTTTTTTCCCAATCTGCCCTGGTTTGGCTCCAGTTCCATCCAGCGCCTTTTTGTTGAAACAGCGAAGACTATTTTGTGGATTTAACTTGAATTAACTGACCACGTTACACAGTGTTTTTATTTGGTTTTCATACCAGACCTGTGGTGTTTTGTTTTTTTCACCACCTCCTCTGGACTTGATTGAAAATGTCGTGTGTTCACTATAAGTTTTCTTCCAAACTGGACTACAACACAGTCACGTTCGATGGGCTGCATATCACCCTGAACGAGCTAGTAAAGCAGATTAAGAGCCGGGAGCGCCTGAAGGCCACAGACTGCGACCTGCAGATCTCCGATGCGCAGACTCGTGAAGGTAAGTGGTCAGCTGACGCCTTCACTCACGTGTGACGAGTCAGACATTATTTTTAGAGAGTTACCGTAAATGATGGACGGGCATTTTCTCCATTATTCGACATTCATTATGTGGATTAGAGTGAAATAATCAGCAGCTCATAGAATAATTGTTTATTTACCTTTTCGAGCAAAATGTTTCACAATGTGCCTATTAACAACAGATTCTAACCTCTGCTTTGAAATCTACAGTTAGTAAATTAAATATTATCAGGTAGAATAATATTATGTTTGGTACCTCAATAAAATGTCAAAAAGAAACCTTAGATTGTGTAATTCTTTGAATCTTTGTTATTTCCTTTCTTTTCAAATGACAATAACATAGCCTTCTGTTAATTAATTGTTTAATCTCTTTACAGGGTTTTGTCTAAAGTAACTAACAACTATCTCTTGAGCCGTATTGCTAAACACTCATGTCAAGAAAACAACACACGTCTACAAACTCTGAGAATCAGCTTTTTCTTTATAAATATATGAATAAATAAGTTTGATCAATGTCTTTGCAAACCCGCTTCATGCATCTGTTTACTTACAAAGGCATTCCAGCTCTATTGAGTGAATTGTGGAGTTATTGTTAGATTGTTGTGTTTTTGTTTTCTAATGATTTGTTGCTTGTGTTTTGTAGAATATACCGATGATGAAGCCCACATCCCGAAACACTCCTCCGTGATTGTGCGTCGCACTCCGCTTGGTGGAGTAAAGCCCGCTGGCAGAACGTTCATTGTGTATGTATTAAGTTATGACTGGTTTTATGATTTATCAGTAAATTCACTGACTAAAGTAAAGTATTTAGTGTTATACTTGTTAAATCTATCCTGTAGTCGGACACAATGTTGGTAACTGATGGTTTCTTTTTGCCCTGTGTGTTTTTGCAGAGATCGTTCTGACACAGCTGTGGTTGGACCATCTAGACCCGTATGTAAAACAAACCCAAAAACAACACTCTGTCTTCCTCCTCCTCTCACCTCTCACTCTCTCCCCCTCTTTCTGGCTTTAGTCACATGTCTCAAAAACATTCTATCAACAATGATCGAGCTCTGTGTATCTTCTGTTGACCGTGTGTTGACTGCATTTGCGTTGAGATCTCAACCTCTATGTGTTTTATGATGTCTTTTTGGGGAGGGTTTCCTGGAGTCACCACAGCCAAAGTAGTTTGTTGTTTCTCTCTTTAGAAAATGGTTTTGTGTTTTGAAATGAATATATTAAAGGTTTAAATTCTTGCTGAATGAGACGAGGGTGATAAGAGAAACAACAGACTAGCCATTCTTGTTTTTGAATGCTCTGAAATGCCAATTGTTAAACTGTTGCAACCCCTTAATTTAATTTAAACTGTTAATGACTGTCTTTCATATTGAGATGGTTTTCTAGCCTGCTTTAGGTCATTCAAATGCATTTTTAAATTGTTTATTTAATAAATATAAATATTTATTGTTTGAGTGTGAGACTTCCTTCTTGTTGTTTATCGACTCCTCATCATCACTTTGAATTTAGATTTTTTTGGGTTACATTAAATCTTGCAACTTATTGTGCTAAAATTGCCTTTTGTTTACTAGCTGTAAATTATTTTAAAGGGATTTAACTTCATCATAAATATATAACTAAGGAGTAGTTGTTTAATGGATCTTTAAAATTCAATTAAGCTTTGTTTTAATGAAGCAACTCTAAAAAGACCCAGCTCTAGATGGATCTGTTAACCCTTTTCTGGATAGTAACACAAAGCCGTCACTAGAGAGCTGAGTGTTCTTTAGCTCAGTAATCCATGTCTAGGTTTGAGGACAGTAAGGTAACTCTAATATACCTAAGCTGATTTTGGTGCGAAGACTTAAGTGGCGTGAGGGACTGGACACAGATGTGGTGGGGAACTATCTGGGCTCTTATCTTCCGCTGTGTATCACTTGGATGTTCTGTTAACACCTTTATTATATTTATTATTATCAGATTCTACTGCAGACGGATTCTTCTTCTTCTATGTCACTTGCCCAACTCGCCAAGGTAACGTATCTGCACATGCCGGCTGAACTGCAAGAAAATGTTTCTTTAGTTGAATCAATTTGTCCCAGTTTTTATTTCATGGTGTTGATGTCCTACTTTTGTCTATCATGTGTTTTTAGACGGCTAACCTGGTCGACGCAAATGCAACAGAGGATGACAAGATCAAAGCCATGATGTCACAGTCAAACTATGAATATGAATCGATAAAGTAAGTACACAAAAATGTGTCTCTTTTATTTGCCTAAAGTCGTATATTTTGAATAGGAACAACATTTACTTGTAGTTAGAAAAATAACATTTGCTTTTCTCTGTAGTTATTCCAAGAAAGCAGTTGGACCTCCACCCGCTCACTATATCTGCCATCGTTGTGGAAAGGCTGGTCATTACATTCGACAGTGCCCCATGCTGTTGGTAAGGATCCTTTTTATTTTATTCTCTGTGAAGTTAATTGTTACTACATCGCTGCAGTGATGCTAGATTTAAAATGAGTATGATGTTATTCTCTTAACTTTTCAGGTAAAGGACAAGAGCGTGGAGGGTCCTAAACCAGTCAGGATATGTAAGGGGATTCCTCAGAGTTTCATGGTGATAGCAGAGCCTGGCACCAAAGGAGCCATGTTAACCAGAACTGGAGAATATGCAATACCTGCAATAGATGCGTAAGTGAAGGATGTCCATAAATACACACTATTTACCTCCTTCTCCGTTGAGAAAACTTACTCTAGAAGTGTCATATATCTGTTTCATTGTATGTCGTCTGTGGTTGTTAAAGCCCTATGAATGTGTTCATACAGGGAAGCGTACGCACAAGGAAAGAAGGAGCGCCCCCCCTTTGTTCCACATGACCAGTCATCATCTGAGGACAATGCAGACCCAATCCCTGACGAGCTCCTGTGTCCAATCTGCAACGACCTGATGACGGACGCAGTAGTTATACCCTGCTGCGGAAACAGTTACTGTGATGATTGTAAGTTCTTTCTCGTAGCATGCCTTAGAAATAATTCCTGGGCTATGTTTCATTGTGTTATGTTTGTCAAATGGATCATAGCTTTGAACTGATGTTTGTTTGTTTCCAGGTATCCGGACGGCCTTACTGGACTCAGAGGAGCACATCTGCTTCACATGCAAACAATCAGATGTTTCACCTGATAATCTCATCGCCCACAAATGTCTTCGACAGGTAACGCATTTCAAACACATGCTTTTTGATTTATGTCATATTTGTTTGATCAGAGGAGTTAAGCAAATCTTTTTCTTCATGCAGGCTGTGAATAACTTCAAGAATGAAACACCAAACACCAAACTCGTACGCAAGCAGGTCCAACAGGCAGCGCTGCCTCCGCCTCGCTTCCAGATGTCCAGGCCTCGGCACTCAAGACAGCAGGACCCACTTCTGGCCAATGTCACTCACCCACCCCTTGCAATCGTACCCACTGCTGCACCTCAAACACAGGTTCAGCCCCCTGCACCCTCTCCTCCTGCTCCTGTTCCTGCTCCTGTTTCCACTGCTGCGACTGCTACTGCTGCTGCTCCTACTCCACCTCATACTGCTGCTGTCGAAGATCAAGATGTTTCACCAGCTCCGGCACCTGTCGCTGACCAACATTCTCCTATGCACTCTACCGGCCAGGGCGAGCCAACCCCACCTGGGTAAGTTTAGTCCCCTATAGTTTGTACAATTACATCACCCACTCAACATGTGATGTCTGAAGTAAAGGGCCATTGCAACTCGTCTCAATGTGTCTACTTGTTTATGTTTCAGTGAAATGGATCCAGAACCTACTGTGAGACGAAGTCCAGAAAGTGTCCCAGAAATTGGAGCACACGTGAGTCCCCTCGGATGACCTGATAATAATAATGCATCTGTCATGGTTATTAGAGAGCTCAACAGAGTGAAAAATCCAATTCATTTTCTGAAAACTGATTTTGATCATCTGCCATTATATATTTACCATCCAAGGGTGACTCACCACAAGTTTGTGAAACGATGTTATAAGCTCCTGAAAAAGCCACAAGTCATTATGATAGCAACTGCATATCAAGAAAAACACGTTTTATTTACACAATCCCACAATTTATTCTAAAAGTGGGCATTCACTGTTACACTGTATTATTGGTCATTAACATACTTAGGTGAATCCTTACCAAGCACCTGTACATCCATGAGAAATGGAATAGTTCCTGACCCTAGCCCTAACTCTGAAAGGTAACTAAATTTCTTTCACTGATTTCTTCCACAGGGCTACCATTTATCTGTTCTTGGCCTACCGCCACCGATAAGGCTGCCACATCCTCCATCAGGTCACCAGTCAGGACCCCATCACCCTCACCGAGGAGGAGGCAGAGACTGGGAGAGGTAAGACCACGTCTATGGAACTATTCAATGTTTGTATTCTAATATTTTGGCCTCTCGATGAATGTTTCTCTCCCTTGAATACAGGTCCTACACAGGTAGAGGAGATCAGCCCCCCGCCCACCTCCATATAGCTCCACCTCCCGGACCAGCTCCTCCGGTGTACCCGTCTCCATCCATGTACCTGCCCCCACCACAGTCCTACCCTCCTCCATACACCTCTGGCCTTCTACCTCCTCCATTCGGTTACCCGCCTCAGCCAATTTATGCCCCTGGACCACTGGGGTTCAACCCTCCCTGGATCCCCCCTGGTGTCCAGCCCCCCCACCGTGGACCCCCCTACTCTCAGCCCCCCCTCTCCAAGGAATATTGCTACAGACAAAGGCACCGAAAGGACAAGTGAGTAGTTTATTTTTGTTTTGAGTCGTCCTTCAGCGACACTAGCTACACATTTTGTGATTGACACACATTTACATTACTTGGCGGGATTATGATGCATTCAATATGATTAAGTAATTTTGAAAGTTTGACTGTTCTTGTCTTTGTATTCACAGAACTACATCCAAACTGGATGAATTTACTAAAGACTTCCACAAAGACCTGATGAAGTACAGAAATCCACCAAAGAGAAGAAGACCATCTTATTCCAGGTAACTTAATTAACAGGACATTTCCAAATTGATTTTACTTCATAAGCATAATCCTTCAAGCCATTCAGTCAGTTTATTACATAAGCTGATTTCTTTCTCTCTTGTTTTCCTGATTTTGTTCTCCATTCTTTCCTTTCCCAGGTCTCGGTCATTCAGTCGTTCTCCATTCAGCCGCTCTCCGTACACTCGATCTAGATCAAGATCTAGATCCAGGTCTTACTCTTATTCCCCGAGTCGATCCCGCTCCCGTTCACGCTCCCATGGCCGGTCTTTTCCACGCTCCCCTTATTCCAGCCACAATGGACGCAGTTATGGACGTTCACGGTCAAGGTCCCGCTCCCGCTCGCGGTCTTATGGGTATCGCCGCTCTGGCTCTCCGCGGTCTCCTCCTCCCTTCCCGGCCGGACCCTGGGAGGGAGCAGAAGGACAGGGACCTGGAGGCCATGATCGCTGGGAGAGAGAAAGACATAGACAATGGGAAAAGGAGTACACAGACTGGTACAATAAATACTACAAAGACTACGACAACCAACATCCCTCACTTCATCACAGAGGTCGCGGCAGCAGAGACAGGGAGAGGGACAGAATGTCTCCGTTACCCAGAGATTACTCCCCTCAGGGGAGAGGAAGAAGAGGTAGGGAAGAGAGAGGTGCTCCCCCTCACCATCCTCCCTCCTCTTCATCATCAGGGACTAAGTCCAGCACAAAAGTCCTCAAAACAAAGAAAGCAAAAAAGAAGAGGCCAGGGGAGGAACCTGAGACATCACACCATTCAGCAGACAGAGGTGATGCTACTCCTGTCAGAGATGAACCGATGGATGAAATCCCCTCAATCAATAAAACACCTCCCAGCTCCTCAAAACCTGCATCTGGCTCCGGAGTCGCTAAAGCTTCTACTTCAAAAAGTCCTGCTGCACCTGCTAAGCCCTCAAACAAGACCGTATCCAAGACCCCGTCTGATAAGACCAGGAAAGAGAAGGCTCAGAAAGTGAAGCCTAAAGTGAAGACCAATAAAGCAAATCCAGAAGATCACATCAACTCAACTATCACCCAAAAGGAAAAGAGTAAAAGCTCTAGAGTGAGGCCTCCCCTGCTGAAGACCCCTCCCCTGTCCTCCCAGAATCTTATCTACCATCACTGCTCCCTCATGTTGCCCCAGCGGGGAAAGATGCTGAAGAGCAAACCCAGGATCAGTCGAAAGGTCGAAATATCACCTATTGTGTACATGTAAAAAAGTGTGTTTTATATAGCTCATCAATGTAAGTTTGTGAATGTAAATATTTTGTGAAAAAGTTGTGTGCATAGATTTAACTTGCAGAAGTCACTGCATCCATGTGAATTATTGTTATAATAAAGGCAAAAAAAACATGAAATACAGATTTGATTGTGGTTTATTCCATGTGCAGGTAATTGATTAATTCTATCTGACATTTGAACGTGTCTTTGTTGTTTCTGTTTGGGGGGGTGTACTGTCGCTCCTGTAAGAAAAGGCGATGACACGGGCTGACAACACAAAGAGGGGGCGTTTTATTGATCCGTTCATTCTTTACAGTTCTTGATCAGTTACTGTAGCTTTACATTCAATAAATTCTTCCCATGGTCTCAGACCGGGTGTCCACACTGTGTCCACTCAGAAGATTATAGTGTCAATTTATCCTTGAAAAACACCTTCTGCCACACGTCCTTATTATTCCCTGTGTGGTGAACATACAAAGGGAAACTGAGGCGGAGCGATTCATTCGTTTCATGGCCTCGTTTTTCTTTGATTGATTGATTTGGTACAAAAACCAGACAGTTCTTGCTACTTGCCTACTTCATAATACAGTATATAGATGTATATTATAACCATTCACCTTGTGCTAAAATCAATGCTGTGCTGTAGTCAGTTAAAAAAAAAATCTCAACATCAATAACATACAGGGAGATGAGCTTGCCTGTGTAGTTTATAGTATAATGTTTACAGTGGTTTTACAGTGTTTTCAATGTCCCTGATTATCTCAAAACCATAGTTGTACTTTTTTGATATGTTACACAGAAAGAGTATTTGTCAGCGTGTGTGTGTTACTGTGGAAGTGGAAGCGTGCATTGTGTTTGTGTGTTTTTTTTCACTAAAGCCTGGAGAAACAGAGACATTTAAAACAGGAAATGTGATTATTTCTCATGAACAGAGCCACGTGGTAAAGATGTAAACGGCTCTTTTACACACATTATTACTCAGCCACTCGTTGGTTATATAGATGGGTGCTATGGTTTTCAATCACGTGTACGATAATGAACGAAACACCACAGAAATCCACACCAATCCCATTGCTGTCACACTGCCTGCAAATTCTCCCCCTGTGTGTCTGTGCAGGATATCTGAACAATCTACAGGAGTGTGAGGCAATCCGTTAACACATTAATAAACAACATAATCAATTAAAATGATGATTGAAAGAGAACAAAACAAACAAGAGACAATATATTCTTTCTTTTCCTTTTTTTTTCTTCTTCTCAAAGTGGACGGGCACACAGGATGTTGAATATATTACATCGACGTGTGAACGGTCCAATCGCGAAGCAGACGAGCGCTTCAGAAGTTCAGTGTCTCTGACATCATCTTCCACCAGTCCATCAGCTCCTCCCGCTCCTCCTCCTTCCTCTCCATCAGAGACTCCAGCTCAAAGTCCACCTGACACACAAGCAGTCAAAACATTATACTGTTGTCTCAGTGGGCTGTATCCACACAGGAAAATACTGAAATAAATGTGATATAGAAATGTAGAAAAAAAAAAATGGATGAATAAATGTAGAAATACATAAATAACTAAATCTAAAAATATATAAATAAATACAGAAATAAATACACGTATAAGTCAATAAATAAAAAAATAATACAATTTAATAAAGAAATGTATAGATAAATAAACAAACAGAAAACAAATGAATGGATGACTAAATGTACATATACAGAAATAAATAAATAAATAAATGTATAAGTAAATAAATAGCCCCTCTATTCCCTTTTTGCACTGCATTAATGGCACGAATGTGGCATTTATGGTACGCATACTTCATGTATGAAATACGCTTTGATTAGTCCCTGTTGCCATGGGAAATATAGTGGAAATGTGCAGGCAGTATAAACTTTCTTTCAACTGACTTTTCACAAATCTTAGTTTTTTCATGTAAAACACTAATTACAGTAGATTTACTCTGTTATTGAAATTAAACTCACATTTCATTTTGAGCTATTAGTTGGTATATTAAAAACTACACTTCAGAATATAAACAATGTTCTCATGAATCCCATGCAAATACATAATCAGATCCTAGTGGGATGCTTTACTGTATATTGTTAAGAACAGGGGCCTTTATATACCATTTCTGCACAAGTTAGACCCATGTACGAAGTGCAAGCATCGTTCAGAGACAGTATGCAGGTCCTTCCTGTCGAAGACGTCTCATCTCGATGACCAACATACAACGCGTTGCCCTTTGGCCACATTCTGTCAGTGAGCCTTACCCTGGTTGCTGGGCTGTAGGCAACAGCCACCTTCTTGATGACAGTCAGGTATCCTGGAGCAGAGGCGGCAACTTTGAAGTTTCCTGGAGCCAGCAGACGCCAATAATCTCCATCTTTGGCTACAGAATACAGATCCTCTTATTAGTACATGTACTTAATATAACAACCGGAGCAGGCAACTGATGCTCAGCTAAATAAATAATCACATTCACAGCACTGAGCTCGTATTTCTATCACTCTGGAGGCAGGTAGAAGTGACAATAGAAAAGGAGAAATTGTGCAATATATCCAGAAGGTGGCAGTATTGCAACATCTTACACTCAAGGCCTCTTGTCCTTACAGTTTGTGTTTGTGCGTGTGTGCATTACATCATAATTTGCACTCAATGCTGATACCTGTTGTGAGGTCGTGGTCGATACCCTCCACAGAGATGGTGGCATTGGAGATGGGGTTACCCTGGTGGTCACGCACAAAGCCCTTGACACCACGATGAACCTACACACAAAGAAAAACGTTACACACACACACACACAAAAAGAAAATTTGACTAGGAAATTCATTTCTGTCTGTGGTTTTAAAATGGTCCAGTTCCCTTTTGACGATGAAACCGGTTTGGATCCTTTGACCTACTCCATTCACTGTTTTATTATCAAAAACTCTTGTGCTGTTCACATTGTGGATTGTCTCTGGGGCTTTTAACTGCTTCCTGTTTCGGGCTCTGTGTTTCGTCTCGTCCCATCTTTGTGTTTCCCCCCTGTTAGTTTGGCTGAATACCAGTGTACCCCCCCTCAGGACTCAAACCCTGAACCCTCACAGACTTACGTGACGTGAGCTGGTAAATGACGTGTGAAGGGTGACAGGCAGCAAGGACTGGGAATAGTATAAATAGGAATAATACATTACTGTGGCCAGTTTTTAATTCTATGCTGTTCATTTTCTCTACGTCAAAGGTGCTTGAGAGAGTGGAGATGAATTTACCCTTTATTGTGTCATCATGCAAAAATTCAAAAGGAATAGGAGAAATAACTACGCCAATTCTTTTAAAGCAGGTTATTTCAGTACTTGTTTTTTCCCATTTCTGTTGAGCATTAGCATATTCTTCACTGAAGATGGAACACATTGGTTTTTTTTGTTTTTTTTGGGTCAGCTGCATCAAACACACCTTTAGAAAAACAGATGACACCGTTGGAGTGTATTTATAGAGCCGGTTTGCCGCCTACCTGCTCGATGTAGTTGACGAGCGAGTTGCGGTTCTGCTCCCAGTAGAGCTTCAGCGAGTCCTCGCTGGGGAACTTGTCACAGCTGAGCTCCAGAGTGATCTCGAAGCAGTTGCTGCTGAGGTAGTTGAAATCCTGCATTCCTGTGACGGGGCACAAGATGGAGGAGAAGAATGAATTTAATGAGCGGAAGTGAGGGGAACACTGGTGTTGTAGGGATGACAGTAGAGAATATACATTGTAGGGATGAATGATGTATAAAAAAAATCATATTGCAGAAGGACCCATTGAATATTGATGTGGATCCGGGATTTATTTTCCTTTAACATTGCAAAATAGGGTGTTTTCCACATTCTTACCAAATTCCCGATAAATAATTCATGGTCCTTGATGAAGAAAATCAGGCTCATTGAGGAGACAGAAATCTGAGTGCGTGACCATTCTAGTTTTTAGTTATTTTTATTCTATTGTGTATTTATAAAGCATATGTTTAACTTATATAGCAGCTTTGAAACTATTAAAATGCAATTCAAAGTGCTTTACAGGTGAAAAAAACATTTAGATTTAGACACTAATGGAAACCAAAGCAATCAATAATAGAGAAGACAACAATAAAATAAATTTAAGGTAGTAAGAGATATATAATTGACAGTAAATTAACAATAAAGCTAAATAGAATAAGAGAAATAATGAAGAGAAGTAAATATAAAACCATCAAATTAAAAAACGCTACCTAAAAGTCAGGTAAGCAGTGTAAAGTTTTAAATGGGTTTGATCAGATAGGATTTTTGTTCTTTACCTCCGGGCACACTGTACCAGGCCCCTCCATTAGTGATGCCCTCTTTGAAGCTGGTGTCGTCGTCGGTCTTGCGGCACGGAGCTCGGTGCTGGTCGGACATCACCGGGTTGTATATGGAGTAGGCTCTGGCTAGAGACTTGAACATCACATCATCTGGACTGGCGCTGTACTCGTGAGTGGATCCTAACACCACAAACGAGGAGGAAGGGAACAAAGCATGTTCAGACAGTGGCTGCGATAAAGTATTAACTAGACACCGGCAGCTGCTGCACATTAAACCTGTGCTTACGCAAACACATGTTTTATTTACTCTGAGTAATGATGCACAGGAAGCAGCAGCAGGGGGGACATATCCATCTGATTTGAATTACAGTTACGACATTCTGAAGAAAAACGGATAAATCGCTTGTTGGTTCAGTTATAGGTCATTGTTCTCTCTCAATGAAACGGTGGAAACCTTCTCATGAAGTGGAAAAGGAACAGTTCCTACACGACTGAACAAACCAAACACAGAAACAAGGTGTGAGCCTCTGTGTGTGTGCGTGTGTGTGTGTGTCCATGTACCAGTACGGGTCTCATCATATGGGTAGTTGGCCACCACGTCTCCCCCGTGCAGGTTAGCCGACAGGACAAAAGGAATATCCATGATCCAGTGGATCACTGCCTTGGACTCTGGAGCCAGCTGCAAACACAACACATGAATTATGAATATGTAAAAACACATAAGAAAGTCTAAGGTATTCCTGCATCTACAACTACAACTTACAAACAGCAGAAGATGCGAAGTATGGTGATTTTTTACATATTTTTGATCGATAGTTACCAGGAACTACACGTTAATGAGCCACTCATATGTAATGATTGACATGTTCCTACACTTATCAATATTTATATCAGACCTACAATAACTGATTAATGGGATTTATAGACATAAAGAATAAATATCAGCCTTTTGCTTAAGTAAGTTAAACAGTTGTTATCTAGGATATGTCTGAGGCTCGTCTCTATTATTATCAATAAAACTATAATTAGCATTATTATCATTATTATTATACTATATGATGGCGTTTTTGGTCTATTTAATCTATAAAATGTAAGTTTATTGTTTTTTAATTGTAAATAGTGATTGTTTTCTTATAAATTCTGTATATATGAACTTTTATAGAAAAACAGTGTGTATGAGCTTCATGTTAGATTATTTTTAGATGGGGGTTTCTGAATTTTTTCACTTGAAAATCCCTTTAAAGTGATTATTCAGTTTGATGCACCTTGGTGTTTTCGTCCACAGCCTTCTTCATGTTCTGCAGCAGGTGGTTATTGGCTCCGCCCTCCTTCTCGTTGACGTAGATGATGCGGTCCAGATCGGGGAAGTTCCGGTTCAGATCCACGCCCTGGGCGTTGCTGCGGCCCACGAACCAGTCCTTGATCTCTCCGGGCTGAGCAGGAAACAGCAGAGGACGGTCAGATTGTGCCCGATTTGAATAATTACTATTCTTAAACGCAGCGTACATGTAATTTAAAGCCAGGAGCTGCAATTACTCGCTGTTTTAGTCATTGTTTGTAGTCTTATAATCTAAATTGAATCCTGTTTGTCTGTATTCACCGTGTCGTGCTGAGTCATCACCTGTGACGCGGCCTTTTCGAAGCCGTCGGGGTTCATGGAGGGCATGAGGTGGATCCGGGTGTTGTGGACGAGGTCGATGATGGTCTCGTTGCCCTGCTGGTACTGGTTGCACAGGTACTGGGCCAGGTAGATGAGCAGCTCCCGGCCCACCGCCTCATTGCCGTGCATGTTGGCGATGTACTTGAACTCGGGCTCGCCTACAGGGAACAAGGAGATGTGTTACCACGTCACACAAGGAGCCGTAATTTGACATTTTGTATTCAACCTTCGTCTGTGCAGCGGTCCGTGTGATTGAGATGCTGAAGAGAATTTAAATGAGAGTGATGATGTTGAACTGAACACATGTAATCCTGAGGAGAGACATCCCGTGATGTCATACCCTTTGTAACAAAAGGTGGTTTTCATCAGTAGTCATGGAAACGTCTCCTTTGGACCAAGAGAACGTCACTGATAACGCTATCTGATTTGTAATGGATGTCACCCTGGACACACACACACACGCACACACACACATTAGTATAACACTGGAGCTTCACACCTCAGCAGTGACAAACCCACTGAGTCATCACATGAGGGATTAAACGGAATTGAACGCTGCGGCCCAGGACTCCATTTGGACAATAATGAGTGAGAGACAGTGGATTACTGGGAGACACTGTCACAGTGTGTTGTCCCCGACTCGGGTTGGAGTGACAGGTCCAAGATCAGAGTCGACTTCACCACTGAGAGTTTAACTCCAGGACATTCTGAGACGACGTTAGGGATCCTCAGGGACTGTGGCAGCCTATAAATCCAGCGTTTGTCTGGTAGAGCAGTTTATCAGTCACTCTCTCAACCTTTAAGTCTGTCAGGTCCTCACCGAAGCAAACAGCCAACAGAAACCATGCTTTCACAAAGGGCTGGGCGATAAAACATTATCAATAATTGTCACCATATAATTTCCATCAATAGATACACCGTAAGGTTCAATATTTATATTGATATAATGCTTATACATAGAGTTAGCACAGTGATGAGGTAAGTATGTAAATTCTTTGCTCATAAGGAAGAAAAACCACAACCTTAACTCAGCAGAAAAAAATCGAATGAGTCTTTAAACCTTAAATAATGTGACATTTATCATAATTATCGATATCGACTGAAACGAAATGTATTTTATTGATTATGTAATGTAATTTAATGATTATATCCCCCCCACCCCTACTTTCACGTGTAAATTAAGTTCAGAGAAGACTATGTTTATAATTTAGCATAAAAACTCACACGCGGGTGATTAAGAGATTAACAGAGAGTAGAACATGGAAATGTATAATGTTCGTCTATTACTTAATCATTTCTTTCCGTACATGAGCCACTTTTTTCATAATAGAAAATATATATTTTTGGTGAGTCTGGCCCTGTTCCTAATGGTTGTGGTGTTGCCCATCACTAATGTACACCCCCCCAAGGAGGTGGTTTCCGTCCCCGTCTGTTTGCTGGATGGTTGACTGATTGGTGAAAGGATGTGGGTTCAGGAAAAATCCATTAAATAATTTCCCCTTTCTATAACATTGTGAGATAAGGTGTTAAAAGTCAACACTTTCACAGATTTTTCAGGGAATGATTCATGGATCTTGAAAAATCTGGTATATTCAGAGGACTGATATCTATGAGTCAGAGTTAGTTGGACCTTCAACGGACAATTTATTACAGAAGAACTCTCTCTGTTTTGTGGACAAACCTTTGCTGTCCATGTCCGTGTAGGGAAATAATTACTCTCCATTTCCTTCATCCTGTAAATTAACGTTATATATCTCAGATCTATTTATATCAGAATGTTTCACAGAGCTGTGTTTTAATGACTGAGGCTCCAAACCATCTGTGCCATATACTAATTAGCCTCGCTTCTCCTCTGTTCACTCGAACAGCACATGATGAAGACAAGTGATAATATGGAGCCATATAAAGTCTCAAAGAGCCCGTTCTTTTGAATAACTACAAACCGGAGATCAGTGACTTTGTGGCTGCACGACAACTCAGAACGTCTCTCGGCATGGAGGGGAAAAAAAGCTCTTTTGTTCAGAACAGTCAAGTTATAAAATGTAGATCAAGAGTGTTTTGAACTCAACTTTGATTTTATTCTCCTTTTGACATTTTTAAACTTGATCAAAACCAGTTTGTTATGTTAATGTCCCGTAGAGTGATAATACAAGTATGCATGTGCCAATATTTTACATTCGCATCTTTCTTTAATCGATTTCTGCTGATTTTTGAGTTTTTGATGTATCCATAAAGAGTCCAGTGGTTTCATGAGTGAGTAACACATGTGCACACACACGCAAACACACTCTGACCAGCCCACATCTGGCAGTCAGGTTATTTTTAAACGCTCAAATCTGGTTCTTCTAATGATTTCAAGACTACAATTAACTCTTTCCGTCTTGACAGTAGCAAATGGATTTTACAGGCTTCAGAGGCCTGACCTACACACACACACACACACACACACACACACACACACACACACACACACACACACACACACACACACACACACACACACACACACACACACACACACACACACAAACACACACACACACACACACACACACACACACTTTGAAGCTGGACTTGGCCAAAACGAGTAACAATGATTCAAGCTGTAACGCAGATGCTCAGCATCTAGAGACTTCCCGTTCTCCCTGAAGAAACATGTTTCGGTGTTGTTGAGGCTCATGTTCTTGTGGGACAGGAAACACAGCTGTACATGTTTCATACATGTAGAACAGTTGACAGACATAGAAACGATTAAAGTAAGTGTATGGGCCAATGCATGTAGTTATTGATGATGTGGTTGGGTGGGTTTTGGGGTAACGTGTATAAAAAGAGCAGCCGAGGAGAAGTATGAGGATAATTCTCAATAATAATCTACACTTAAATTCCAATTAATAATGTCATGAATTGTCATTTTTGCTAAGTCAGGTTTATGTAGCAATTCTTTTTACACACACATTATTGATCAGAGGACTCATTTTACGAAAAGGCGACTTCAGGTCACTGCAGAGCTGAAACAATCATGAGTCAGGCTCAGCTGTCAATCATGACGTTTTACTCTGATTTCATAGCAACAAATAATAATTAAAACCAAATTAACCAAAACATTTACACTTGAACAAACATCAGAGTGACAAGAACAACCTAAAATGACAGAAAACCTCTTTGAGAAAAATGTATTTGACGTATGCTTAGTTTGGTCCAGTTCACCTTCACTAACAGGGAGGAGGCAGGTTTTATGACCTGTACTGCCGCCAGCCACTAGGGGGCGATTGAGACGGTTTGGCTTCACTTTAGAGGAGCGGTCATGTCATCCATCTTTATAAACCATCTATGGTGGAAACAGAAGCTATGTAGACACCTTTTGTATCTTTAATATCTCTGAGCAGTGGAGATCGTGATTGTGTGTGTGATTGTGTGTGTGAGATGGTCTACGTGTGTGACACCGTCTGAGTGTGTGTGACAGGCTGATGAAGCTCCTCCCTTTAACACCAGCTGATGTCTTCTCTCCACAGGTCAATAAAACACATCTGACGTCGGCTAAACTCGCTGCATCATCCTCCACTTTGTCTGGAATTATCAAACCCGTCAGACGGGCGGTCAATACGGTCTCCGGGGCGACCACGCAATAATGAGTGCAGCTGCGACGTCATCAGGGAAGCACCACATTATAGGGCCCTCTGTCGTCGTGGCAACCCTGACAGCAGCAGGTGCTCAGGGAGACGAATCCTCCGGGAAGCTGAGTAAACACACTCTCACTCTGTGTATAACTAGTGTGTTAAGCTCTAAAGGACTCCCAGCTTTGTCTTCTGACATTACACAGACACGTCAACAAAACAGGACAAATAAAACATTTCAAAATGCTAATGACACAGACAGATGATGTTCGAGATCAAACAACTGCTGATGTGTATTATATGGAGCCCAAATGTAATTTAATACTTTAATCTAACCTTTAAGAGAGTAAATGTGGAGTTATCTTTCATTGCCATGACCATTGACTGATATTTTTATGATTCCTTAATGAATGACAGAGAAGTTCCTGGGATTTTATGGCCTAGAAGTCAAATCCTGTCAATTTAATATTCATACCACATTATAGTAGCTCAAAATGCTTAACGTCATCCTAAAGGCAAATAATCAACATCATACATTAATCTTATAATGTATAAAGGAATAAGTAGTTCAAATTAGCTGCTTAACTGCACCCACTATTATCATTATGTTTACTTTAAAGGCTCTAAAAAAGTATTTTCTCAATCAGTTGTTTACTATGAATGTCGCATTCCTACATGAATACACCAATTTCTACATTAGTTCAAACAGTTTATGTTATTTCACATCAGATATTTGTGTGTTTCGTGTCCTTTTTCTCAAAATCATTTGGCAAAATCATTTATCGCACCGTCACACAGTGGAAAATGGCCACGGTGATGTGATTAAATGTTTCCCTGTGTCCATTATCTTGATCTTCCACTTGACTAATGAATTAATAGATTGATATTTCCAGCTCTAATATTAACTGAGAAGTCCATTCAATGACCTGGTGCAAGAGATAGTGCAATTCTTAGTTTTACCCAATAAAAAAACAAAGTATGTTTTTGTTGGCATTTAACAAAATTTGATATAAACTGTCAAAGCCGTGTGGGCAGATGTCGTTATACTGGTTGTGAACACTGGAGTTACAGAAGCTGATGACAGAAGAAAAGACAGAAAATCAGATAAACATGTTTCAGCTTTTTCAGAAAAACAAATGAAAATGTGCACAGAACAGAAGCCATTCTACAAGAGGCTATGAAACGTAGGTGGGACTTCTGCCGTCAACACACCACAGGACACGAAGAGACGTCTCCCAGCGTGTTGAGATGCAGAAGGGAACGGAGGATGCATGCGGTGTGTGATGTATAATAAATGACTTCTGGCTGATGCCGCGGCCTTTCTCTCATCCTCTTTCCATCTCTCTGACTCTCCCTCATTCCCTCTACATTCTTTCCCCCACCTCTCTCTCATCACCCTCACGCTACCCAAGATTTCCCCCTTTTTTCAATCATCATTCCTTTCTTTTTTGTTTCTCCTCGTCTTTCAGCTCCTGCTTCCTCCTGCAGAATGGAATTCTCACAGGAAAAACTATCCCTCCAGTGGGTTTACAATCTATTCTCCACTATTTTCTACCTTCTATTAGGAACATGTTTCGTTTTAAAGCCAGTTTGTATGTGATGGACCATATGTCTTTTAAAATGTCATGACCAGTGGCTGCTATTCCCTTTAACCGGGCATCTGTGTGCGTGCTCACTGGGGATTACATACTTCCTCGGTCGTCTGATAAAACAGTTCAGTGTGGAGTCGTATGACCACATGACATAGTCTGCACCATATTGGATAGAGCAGTGCCTTATATACCGACATGATTTTTTCTACTATCCTGTAAATAGTTCCAGACACGAGAGTCACAATAGTTTAGCCAGAGCTCATTTCACAGAGAAAACCCCTTTTCTTTAGCTCCTGGACCCTCAGATATGATCCAGCTGCGAGAAGCAAACACCTCGTGTCACGGAGAAACGTGTCACCTATGGTGGAGGATGTTTTCACGTCTTTTTCTGTAGTCAAAAGCTAAATTAAGTAACATTTTTTGCACGGCTATTATCATCAAAATACAGCCTGAATAAAGTCTCAAAAGAAAAAATACTCCAATGTCAGCGTTGACATAATGTGTGATAATAATGTGTAAGATGCATTTAAATCTGAAATGGAAAGGGGAGAGGTTTAATTACATACTGCTGCTTGGTTTTAATTAGCTTCATATGTGTTTTGTACGGTGGCCGAGAGAGAGCTCAACGCACTGCAAATTAAGAACACATGTAAATAGAAAAAACACGTGCAAACAACTTCAATTTGCTGACACGTGTGCTGCAAAATGTCACAACACACACAAATACAGAAACGTCCATCAAATAGCGACAAAACGACAACGGAAATGTTCCCAGGAGACCCCCAGAAGTTATTGAGGTCTGCTACTCGTCATTAGTGATGGAACTTCACAAAGTATTGAACTACAGCCGGGTTCATCTCTCTTTTGGGTTCTAAGGCACACTCACATCATTATAGCTAATAAGAAGCCGAGTCATAAAGCAGGTCATGTCTGCCTCGTTCTTCTTGTCCACTTTGGATAAATCTGTGGCAAAATGGCTGCCAAGTCTGCACTGGAAGTGTCGTCAAAATAAAATAATATTAACACAAATATGATGACTTTTACTCATTTAAACATCGCTGTGTACGTCTTCACGTGTCAACAAACCACACACACAACTAAAGCAGCTAATTTAGGCTCATTTAAGTAATGGACCACAGGTTTAAATCATCACGGAATAAAGTGAAACCATTTCCATGTTGTCATAGCAGGAATTTCTCTTGCTCTTTACATTCTGCTTACAATTGTGTAAAGACCAATATCTACTCTCCGTACAGCTCTGCTTGGATCTGAATCTTCCATTTTCCTCACGTGCAAGTCACTAACTTTCTCCCTCGTTTATTTCTGCTACAACCACCAGCTTTGTTACTATGTAAGTTTGCCAGCTGCATTAATCCCTCCTGCATTCTTTCAGGAAATGCCCTCGGTTACTTTGCAGCAGTCGTCCTGCACCGTGAATTAATATGTGACCAGTGTGTTTACACTCTTGGCTAAAGGCGTTTCCTGTGCTGCAGCGTACGACAGATGGCTGCTTACTGACAGATGCATGAGCTCAAGACCGTGGTCCTCGGGAGCCGGCCGGCCGACCAGCCAACCACGAGCGGCCAGTCAGCTCAGTGCACTAAGCCGATCTGTTGCCCCGGCAACCGCTATTTTGGCTCCACCTTAGAGTTTCAACACATTTGCCTGGTCGGATCAAATATTAGGGCGGGCACCTCAGAGGGAAGCTTCGAGATGTCTGGGGCAGATTTGGTCTCACACACGCTCATCCATCACTTCTACTCCTTGCACTTAGAGGCATCACCTCTTCTTTCCTTCCCTCGCCTTCGCCCTGTCATTCTCCAGATCTCCTCTCTCTGTTGCCTTCTCGGTTTCATCCTCCTCCTCCTCCTCCTCCTTCTCCTCCTCCTCGCTGTGGATGTTTTGCTCAGCAGAGATGAAGGGAGACGTGGGGAGGGAGGAAGGGGTGCTACCCCTGTCGGTGAAGCAGCGGCCTGGAAACTCATCTGGTAGTAATAAGGTCGCTTCACATCGCTACCGTGACTCATGCCTGCGTACGCCAACCACACTATTACAGGCTTATTTAGTACGTACGCATGGTCATTAGGGCCTGTGACCGGTCCAGACCACACAAACGCACCCAGAGAAGAAAATACACCTTAACGAGACTTAGAGTTGTGACCCTACACACTACATTGTGAACTACAGTAATTAGAGTCCAAGTTTCCTCCTCCTTTTGAGGCCTCGGGATTCACTGTGATGAAATGAATCACTTCCTGCAGCGACTTGGACACGAATCAATGACCTGCTCCTTCATCTGAAAGGTCACATGTCCAGCAGGTCAATCCATTTACTGTTCCTCTCACTAACAGGAGTCTGGGTAGTGCTCCGATTCTTTATTTGTTTTCAGATGGATTGGGGCGTTATGATGAAGGGACTTAAAACCTGTAGAGCTGGTTCTGGTTTGTTGACATTTGAATATATTAATACACAACATATATAAGACTTTGTGAGAGATTGGACGGTGAAGCTCTGGACTAATTCTCATCCCTGTCCGTGGTGTTTTATCACAGTCTGCTGTTACCATGTTAGGGAGAGGTATTGAATATCAGATAGTGAGAAGCAGACACGGCTAAGAGGAAAGATTCTGAAGAAAATCCAACCATAAAACATAAAGGAGAAGAGGTGAAGGTCTCATCCTGCATGAGTCCAGATGCTTCTCTTCTAAAAATGTGTATCGCCTTTTCTCTTACGTCTCCAGCTGTTGTGACATTTTTAATATATATTTCAAAGACGTCTCTCTCCTAAAGCAAATGTTGTTTGTGTTTATAAAGTGTGAATTTATAAAAAGAAGAAGAAGAAGAAGGTGCTGCATCTAAAGAAAATACAGAAGTGGTGGTTTACCCACACATTTGCATTCACTGTCCCTCAAACTAAAAGGCCTCACATTTTCTGCCTCTTCTCCCCTGGGGTTTGATCCAGTCTGCAGTCCAGTCCTGTCAGTTGGATGGAGACAGGGACAGACCCCATTCCCATTCTAAGCATGTCCCAAATTGGGATAAATGAAGTACATCTCTCTATAAACATTCAATGGACCAACACATAGAGATTTCATTTAATATTCATCCCTCCATGTGTATATCCCTCTGCTCATGTTTCAGACCAACACTGCGGATGCATCTGCTTCTGCCTGTAAATGATCTTTCATTTAAAATTAAGAAAAGGAAAAAAAAACCTGCACCCACTGAGCTGTGCCGTGACGAGGCCTCCGCCTTCGGGCTGTTTTCGCACCATCACGAATCGAGATAAGCACGTACAGATTCTTATCAACCAGCAAAATGGCGGCTTTGCGTGGCTGATCCCCACAATCTATCATCTCGCACTGCTCTGGAGAAATGCAGCAGGCCCCTTGCTTGCGCACAGCAGGGGGTGGGGGGCTTTTTACGCACGGCACGACACACCTGACCACTCCAGTTTCTCTTAGAATAACCCTTAGAATAAAAAGCATCACCACCCAGGCTGCTATGCGTCAAAGGTGCGTGATGTGTTTGTGTTATCTCAGCTTGTGGTGATGGAGAGGAAAACCAGTGGGGATGGGATGGGGAGGATGGGGAGGGGGGGGGGTGCACGCACAACAGCCGCATTATGGACTTTTTTGAATGTGTGCGTAAAGACTGACCAGGTTCGTGCGTCCCGGGGTTGTCGGTCATCTCCAGCACCAGCATCTCCCGGCCCTCGAAGCTCTCCCCGATGGTGTAGATGCGGGTGATGGTGGGACACTGCAGCCACACGGACACCAGTGCCTTCCGCAGCTCCTCGTACTGGTGGTACTCAAAGGAGATCTCCCCCTCGGATCCGGCCAGGGCGACCCCCAAGACCCCGAGGAAAACCACCGACAGGAACAGTTTCATCTTGACTCTTCTCTCTCTCCGAAGACCTAAGTGAGTGTGTGTGTGTGTCTGCGGCTCGGTCCCAAGCCTTATCTGTGCTGCAGCTTCAGGCTATAAATATCTCTCCTTCTGCTCCCTCTCTCTCCTCTCTCTCCTCCTCCTCCTGCTGTGTGATGCGCTGCTCCACCTGAGCCCGAGCTCCCTCCAGAGGGAAGCCAGCGAGGAGGAGGACGCACATCCGGCCAGGGGTTTTCAAAGTTGAGCGAGCGAGTAGATCTTTATTTTATAGAGAACGTTTGATTCCAGGTGGATCATGGGGATGGAAACGATAAAGCAGAAAATAATAAATGAAATGGGTTAAAATAAGATGTAATAAAAGATTTTAAAAAGTGAGACAGAAAATTGGTTAAAAAAAGAAAATCAAAAACAATAAAAGAGGTTTAAATAAAAGATAAAAAACAATTGCGACCGGTGGAAAAGAACATCAGCTAAAAGGGAAGGTTTCTAGTTTAGATTTAAAAGATGTTGAGCTCACACCAATAAAGACATTAACTGCAACAAGCTGTTTATTTCATATTTCTAAAGTCAAACACAACAAGTTGTTTTGAAGATATATAATTGGTAAGACCAATATAGAATAATAAAACTGACTAAATTGCAGATCCAATACGCAGATGATAACCTTCAAATATGATAACCACATAAAATGTTGTGTCATTCTGCTTATTGTCACATATTTGTGTTTTTTTGGGATGTGTGTTTTAGTTCATCCGAGCTCTTTTTAGCCACTTTTATGAAAAAAATCTTTGTTCATGTTCAACTGCAGAAATTAAATAAAAAAACGACCTGCAATAAACTGTTATCATGAAAAGAATCGAACGTCTGGGGCTATTCTACAGGCTGTGTTTCTCATATGATTAATTCATTTATTGTGTCTTATTTGGTTGTTTATTTCATATAAGTAGAGTCTTTAAATTTTCTAAATTTAAAGCTAAGCACCAAACTAAATCCAGCTAATGAGATATAAGCTCTTGTTGTGAGGCCACTTCCTGTTCGGTGTGGGCTGCTGCTGGTTGACTTGATGCTGCTGTGTGCTGGATGGGGCTGGAGGGGTGTGACCACAGTGCAGCAGAGACACAGGGAACTTTGTCATCCTTATCAGCCCAGAATTAATGTGAGACCAGCAAAACCACAGAAATTCACCGAGAGGATTGAATGATGATGATTAAGAACAATATCTTCTTAATAAGATGGAACAGATGTCATGTCTGATCACATAGCAACAAATACAACTGGTCAACACAACCAAACACAACCTGATCAATGTAGTTCAAATGTTTTATTGTAATGTGACAGAAACACCAAAACAAAACATGCTCAAGATTTCTTTTTGTAAAAGTAAGAACAGAATTTTATTATTGTTACAGTCTAAAACAAAATAGGCTTGATTATCCTGGAAGCTCAACGCGGACAGATCACCACCCTTTTTTAATTTGTATGGGTTTTTTTCATCTTTTTCTTAAGAAACAAGTCTGACTCTTCCCAGGCGTCAGAGCTGAGTTTAGTCAGTTCCTGTTAAACTGAAGCTTTAAAAGAGTTCAAAACTGTGTCATCGTGACTCAGTTCAACTCCCAGAGGAAGCGCTTAAAGTGCTGAAACATTCAGAGGTATACAGAGCGAGGTCGTGCTCAACGACAAAGCAACAAATCAAAAATGAGGATGTTGATGTTTTTTATTCAGCGAGCAGCACACAACAACAACAGCTGTTTTCACAGAGAGGCACAGAGGGTGGACTGAAGACAACAGGCAGGCTGACTCAGAATCCAAATCACAGCAGAGACTATTCATTTAAAGTACACCTTTAGTGTGTGTTTGATTGTGCACTGACACAATCTGTGTGTGCTCACTGTGACACTCACTCCCTCCTCCCCACACAGGAGGAGTGTGAACACAGGTGTGAGCGGTTTACTCCTCCTTCTTGACTCCCTGTTTCATCAGGTGTTTGTTGTACTGGTTGTCGGTGTTCAGCACCTTGTCCCACCACGTGAAGGTGGAGGCGTAGTTCCCGGTGAAGTTCATGTGGTGGAAGTCGTGGAAACGGGTGCCGGCGTAGAACGGGATGAGGTGGAGAGGGTTCCAGGGGATGTCATAGCCGCTGAGAGAAAAAGACGGGAAGTGCAGGGTGAGTCACCTTTTCAATTAAAAATAATATGAAAAAACAAAAGCTAAAATTACTAGTTTTTAGACATTTTCCAACAAGACAAAAGTTTGTTTAGATGAGATGTGGAAAATAATCAGAAATGATGTATTAAAATGACCAATTTTTGATGATATTCATGGAATTCAGCACCAGTTGCTTATTCAACATGAACTAATATATTAATGTTATTAATAACATTTCATACTTCAGTGAGCAAACATAAAAGCACAGAAAGGCAAGTGGTTTAAGAATAGATAAATCCAAAATAATGTTTTGAATATACACATACTCAAATATCAAGAGTCTGATATTATTATATAAACAGAATCTGTGAACTTGGCCCATGTCTTGTATGATTTTATTAAATTTTCATATTTATTCTTCCATCAAAATCAAATCTCCAATATACTTTTGTGTTTTATTTATCAAAAAATACACTTAAATATAATAACAATTGTAAAATGCCCACATTATGATAAAGAGGATCAATGTCCACTGATGGTTCAACATCTGGTGTTCTCTAGGGCCCTCTAGTGGTTGATATCACAAGTTACTGGCATGAGCTAACATCAGCAAACATGTAGCATGCTGCTCTGCTTCTCGAGTGCTTTAAGTAAACTTGTGTGACTATTTTGTTCCACAGGGCAAATTCTATATTTTGTGGATCTTTTAGGTGGAAAAAAAAATACAAAACCGGCAGCAATTAGCCATTCAAATGTTATATATAAAAACACTGCTAAAGAAAAATAACAGTGATCGTAGCTGTGAAAATGTTTGGACACCCTAAATCAGACACTTCCTACACAGAGGAACAGCAGCAGACACAAAGACACCGTATACACATGTGAGTGAAAGCTGTTTTTGGAACCTACCTGTGGACGTCGATGGTCTCCAGCAGGCGGAAAGACACCCAGGCCCAGAGGAAGAACACGTGGTTGCAGAAGAGCATGATGCCGATGAAGAAACCAGCTCCCAGGATGAGGGTCTCAGCAGGATGGGCATATTCGGCCTGCATGCCAAACGGAGCCTGGACGACAGAGGAGAGACGGTTACGTACCATGATGTGTTTGTACTCACTGGTTGAAGCTGCAGCATGTTTAATAACTAACTCTACAGTTGAGAGCTAAACCAGAAAAGGGGTGTGAGTCTGTGTATTCATCTTATCACTTGTGCATTCCACTCACGGTGAACTCATGGTGGACCTTGTGGATGTACTTGTAGACCCTGCGGTGATGCAGCAGGCGATGGAGGAAGTAGTGCCAGGTGTCTTCAACCACAGCGCAACCGAAGCACTGGAGCAGGACGTACGGCCTGGAGACAGACAGAGGGATGGAAAAAACTCACTGAAATATTCTGACCAGCAAAACAAACAAACACCGTAAAACGATTAGTTCAGTTCAAACATGTTCTTCACATCCTGCCTCCAGGAGCATTTTAATGAAGGAGATCACAGCATAAAGTAAGACAATATACACTATGATTCAAACACTAAAATAATTCTATATGTCATAAATAAGTGCATTATGAAAGGTCCACAGAGCACACAACATAATGGAGAACATGTGTATGATCACTGTTAATAGTATTTATTATTTGTAGATATGATCTGTGCGTCTATGGTTTTAAATTTATAAAAATGTTGGAATATCTAGACTTTCCCGATGCTGTCTGAAAAAAGGACAGATCTCACTGAGCTTCATTCATCAGTGAACTTCATTAATAAAAAACCTGCAGTTTGCTGTGTAAATATTGAACCTTATATCTAATCAAATATTATACTGCATTCATTCTGTTACTTCTTATACTACAAAATGGACATCACCATTTAATCAACATTTTATTACTGTCTTGTGGTACAGACCGGAATTCACATCACAATTTTTAAGTTATATTAATTTATTAAGTCTTTTACTTAAATTTGTTATTGTTTTCCTGGTTTTAATGTTTTAAATTGTTCTTTCTCTTTTTGTACACAATATTCTATATTTTTATTTGGTTATATATATATAGAAACACTGACCAGCGTGGCATGGAGGCCCAGTCGTACGGGATGTTAAAGAACTCAGTGAAGTAGTACGTCCCACAGATCAGTGGCAGCTGGATGCAGAAATGGTTGAACAGCAACATCTTGAAACATCTCCACTGTTTCTCCCAGGTCTCTGGTTTGTCCTGCACGCACAGTGGAGAGGCTCAGTCAGACCGACTTCACACTGAGGAAATAAAATGACTTCCAACAACCACAAACAACACACACGAACCTGCTGGATCTTGTATTTCTGCATGAAGGGCAGGAACTGGAAGACGAAACCAGGCAGACAGAAGAAGAAGTAGATGAACTCGTGGACGATGAGCGACCCCCAGGTGGCAATCTGGAACTTGGTGTAGTTGTCCATCATGTAGCCCCACGCGTGTTCCAGGGACGGCTGGAGGGGGTTCTCGGGTAACGCCGCGTCGACATACTCCACTGCGAGGTAGGCAGAGCTCAAGATGTCTGCCGAGCCGTTCGCCATCATGATGGACAAAGGAGGTGGGCTGCAGAGCTGGAGAGAAGACTGGAAAACAAGAAAAGAAGAAGTGTTACATTATGGATTGAGACTGTGGGTTTCTCTATAAACACTCACAAAAACAATGTAAAGGATAGACCATCTACATCAAGCTTTATATCTTTATCGTATTAAGGCTAATATAGGAGAAAACTTTGAAACACTGTACAATATGTTCAACAGTAAGAAAGGGTATTACGGTAAAATTATCTTAAAATAAAATAATCATAATGGTCAGATTTATTTAATCATTTAAAGTAATTATAATAACAACACATCAAATAAACATCAACATAAATTCATCTTCACTTCACCAGAAGACAGAAATAATAATTTTAATATTTTGTCCTTTAACGCATGTCAGGGATACTCTTCTGAAATACATAAACAATCTCAAAATGGAATCACTTCAATTCAGATGAATATAACAAATTCTGAGGTCACAGTTCTAACGTGTGCTAGAAGTAGGTGATAAAATAACTATCAATAATTATTGCAGCGACAAAATATTGATCGTTAGAATGCTTTTACATTTTGCAAGCACAGCGAGGAGGTACAACACATGATCTACCTCAGGTGACTTTATCCTGAAATTTAAAATAAATAATACAGAGACGTGTGTCGTAATAATCATAAAAATTGACAGATGTGGATTTTTATGATTATTTTTTTATCGCTCAGCCCTAAAATGATTCATGCAGAACAATATCTGACCATCTTTAACTATTTGTGTCACATTAGAGCTTGTTACCACATCTCAAACATCACTATTTACACTATATCTTGTGTTTTCACCATTAATTTAAAGCCAGATCAACCTGCTTCAATTTCCTACGACAAGATGTTGCTTAGAATATCAAATACACAATAATACACAATTATTAAACCACATTTCATTCACAAGCATGTACAATAACACTTATAACAGTCTATTTGTGTAACTACTTTAACATTTACCTAACAACACGGTGATGAAACAGTTTGTTCTCGTCCCAGACAAAAGACTTCCGCAGAGGAAACATCCCATAATCTCTCTGTGTCTCAGCCATGTTACATTTAAATAATTAACAACAGTCCCTGCGTCACTCCTTCGTGCACTTTTGTTTAATTGAGTGTTTATTAATTAAAAACCCATCGTGTGTCCTCTCAGTGCTGAAGATCTTTTACACACAACTACACACCAGCGTCCTGCCTCCATTACGGCTCCACAACAACTTAGCTTCATTCTTCACGTTATCCGTTAATGAAATAAGGAATAAAACATTATTAAATTCCTCTAAATGTTAATTATATATCTGAGGACGTTGTTGATGTCTCACCTTCCCGAGGAACCGTCCCGTTCACCTGAGACAGAGGCGGAAGACCGGGGGTATTGTACAGGGACATCCAGCGCTGTGATTGGCTGAGCGGAGAAGAGAGTGACGTCGTGGAGGCCGTGCAGCCGTCCCTGATTGGTCCGCTGGGTGGAGCGATGATAGTGAGACTGCAGGTCGCCCCAGCAACAGCCAATCAGAGGGCGAGCTCCGCGTTTCATAACCTCCGCGTTTGTTACATGGAGCGAAGGCGATGAGGAGGTTCCACAACTCTGACTCATGAGTCTTTACTTTACTGTCGACTCACTTTAAATACATTTAAATTATCACACTGCTCTTTACTTGTAAACAAGAAAGAAAGTAAATAAATCACTGTGTTATAACTTTGTTTACACATATCTCAGACTTTGTAACGTGTGAAATTCTGTCTTGATAAGGGCTGAAAGGAATTTTGAATTTGGCAATAATAGCATGTTTTTGTGTAGTTTTTTTTTTACTTTAAATGCTTTGCTTCTACTGTTTTGCATTTAGCATTTCACTTTTTTACTTCACTTTTTATATATTTTATCTTTTATATATTTTTATTCAGAAATGTTTATCTCAAAATAAATGTTACTTTGTATAAATATTGATAAAAAGTGAGTAAATAACAAGTAAACAGTGAGTAAATATATACTGGTTTCCCATTTTTCATTGCTCTCCTATGCATGTTGTATTTATTGCGCTTTTATGTTTCTATGTTCATTGTTTGCACCAATAACCAGAGCAAATTCCTTGTAAGTGTGAACGTACTTGGCAATAAAATACTTCTGATTATGATAACTTTGTATACACATTCTATCTCAGACTTTGTAACGTGTGAAAATCAGTCTTGATAAGGGCTGAAAGGAATTTAGAATTTGGCAATAGCATGTTTTTGTGTAGTTTTTTTTAACTTTAAATGCTTCAATAATACTACAACTGCTTTATTTCACTGCTATTTACTACATACTGTGGATGTACATTACATTACTTCCCATGTAGTATTTCTGCACTCTCAATCCATTTTTGCACTATACTCTCATCCTATTCCACATGTGACTTATGTATTGCACAAAAAAGCTCCTTTTATCCCTGTGATGCCAATTTTTGCATACTTGTAACCAAAGACGTGATTTATGCAGAAATTAAATAAAACAGCCTGTTTGACATTATAATAAATGGGTTATGATTAAAATTAAGATATCACACACACACACACACACACACAGGTTCCATTTCAATGTTTTTACTGATTTGGCAAAGTTTTAAAAACCGATTATATCATTTCACAGCTTTAAATACAAGAAGCATATTTATTAATGATAATATAAAACAAGTAATGAAACGTTTTCAAAGTCATTAGCCTACATGACATTCCTCAATACACTGACAAGAAACAGCGATACCAGTTACTATTATAGCAAGTTTTCAATAGTAGGAGGAAGAAGGAAGAGAGAAAGAGACTGAAGAGGAAAAAAAAATCAAGAGTAGGTTTGGTCACTTTCCAGAAAGAGAGAACAGATCAGTAGAATAATCAAGAGAGAGACGGAACAGAAAAAACATTGAAATTGGCACATTCATAGTACGTCAGGGTGTGCAGTGGTTTATAGGGTTGCTACACCGAGAGGAGAAGAGGAAACGAGGTTCAGAGACGGGAGCATGCAGTGAGTTCAGCCTGTCTTTGCTGTCGGTGGGTAGAACCCCGGTGAAGACTGCTGCCAGGTGACGGCAAAGCACTCATACATCCTGCTGTCCGTCAGCTTCTCCCTCTGTCTGTCACTGCAAGAACTCAAAACAAGGCTTCTCCTTCTTCAAAAGAGTTCCAGTGAAAGTCTTGGGTTTTTCTCTCCTTTTTTTTTTTTGCTTTAGAAGAAACAGAAATGTACATTTTCTGGAAACTGCCTCTCGCACGGCTGTTCTTAATTCATGCGGACTAATGCAACCGAGGCGCCGACACTTTACGTCCAGTCCAGCCGCGCTCTGTCCGGTAGCAGCGCTGGAGGCTAAACAACGGAGAAGAGAGGGGACGGGGGGGGGGGCGTAATGTGACATTCAGGCACTCTTGAACAGCAACACTGCAAAAACTGTAAAAGGTCAGAGGTCAGACGGAGTGCGCTCATGCGGCGTCACCACACAGATGCACACAAACACACACATGCTCACATGTGCAAGCAGTGGAGCACCGTTAGATGCAAGCACACACACACACACACACACACACACACACACACACACACACACACACACACACACACACACACACACACACACACACACACACACACACACACACACACACACACACACACACACACACACACACACACACACACACACACACACACACACACACACACACACACACACGAACACACGTCTCAGGTGGATTAAAAAAAACGAAGGAGAAACAAAGATTTTAGACCCAAATGTTCGTTCTCGGCCTTCCTCTCCCACGGATCAGAACAGTGGTCTTCCTCAGTGCTGGTTCGCGTTAACATGAGTCATGTTAAAGTCCCTTTGCATTGTAGGAGCTCGATTCCAGTAGCGTTTCAATGGCACTGCACCGGTCCAGTGGTGCTTCAAACTGCTGAGTCCAGTCGCTGCTGCAGTCCTGCCAGGAGGGGGATTAAAACACGGGTTCCAACCCCCCCTTCAGTTACAGCTCCCCCCCTGGTCAGGTAAGTGCAAAGATCTTCATCATCATCATCTTCTTCTTCATCGTCTTCAACAACAACACTCTTGTCATTTCCTTCATCTGCGTCAGTGCCTGTGCGAACGCTGCCCAAATAGCCAAGCATTGGCATCATAAACAGATCCAAGATCAGTATTCAGCAGGAGAATACGTTCTGCTCCGAGTCAGCGGCAGGTGTCAAGAGCAGTCATAAGGGCTTGTCAATCACTGTCACACCTGCAAGGTTAAAACATGTTTATTAATTATGATGGTAAATCACTGGTGCCACACGTAATGAAGTTTCCATACATACCACCCGAGGAATGTGTGTTCACACCTGCATAACTGCGTCCGGTGCTCATGCAGGTCGGCAGCAGCGTCCACTTGTCCGAGTTCGAGTTGTAGAACTCCACAGAGGCCAAATTACAGCTGCCGTCGTCCCCCCCCACCACGTACAGCACGTTGTTCACAGCACACACACCTGGAAACACACACGTACACAGAATGAAGAAGGGGGAGGGGGGGTGGGGGGGGACTGCTCACACCTCAGACCATCTTACTGACCTGCGTTGCGTCGACACATGTTCATGTCCGCTACCTGCCGCCAGCTGTTGGAGGTCGGATCGTACACTTCACAGCTCTTCCTCACCAGTGGCCCGTCGTGTCCGCCCACAGCGTAGAGTAAACCTTTTAACACACCTACACCTGAGGACGCATAGCAAACATGGTCAATATATATAATTTTCCCCGGTTTCCTTAATGTTGTTTTAATATATAACCATCACAGTATTTTTTGTGATCTTTGATGATAGATCAGAATATTTTTTTTACAACCCACCTGCTCCACTGCGTCTTGTGCCCATCTCAGCGATGTAGTTCCACACATTACTTTTTGGATTATAAGCTTCTACTGTACTCAGACACTGTCTGGTCGCTCCATCATAACCTCCGACTGCGTAGAGGACCCCTGACAATCACACAAAGAAGATATGTTACATGTGGCTCAGAGAGGAAAGAGGCAGTGGACTTAATACCAGAACTATGTTAGTACAGTAGCAATGAGGGGATTTAAAATGTGTGAAACAAAGTACTCCTAAAAGTATTTTGGTATTTAAGTTTTGCTTTATGGATTATACATTTATTTCTCCTCGTCTTATATTATATTGTCTGTCTCTGTCGCTTTTATCTTTAGGTTATTTTTTCCATTTTCTTCTTCTGTAAAACACCTCTGTAAACATCTGTTTTAAAAAAAGCTTAAAAGATTTAAAAAGTGGGTTAGTTTATGAAGGGTTTTCATTCTGTTTACATGAACGTCCATTTTCAGATTTTCATACTGTATGACTGCTATTTTAAGTATTTGTGGAAAAAGGGAGCTGCAATTTAGACAAAAGAAACACAATAATGACTTAAAACAGTGATCACAAGCACAACTTCACCAACATGACTACTACTAGAGAACAAAGAAATCAATCCAATAAAAAGTTGAAGTGAAAAAAGGTGTATAAATGTTAAAAAAAAGTATATGCAATGACAATATTAGCAGAACTCCATCAACATCCCTGTGTCAAAACAAAAGTACATGAACTTTTGACTTTAAGTTGTATTTATAAAAGGGCTATACAGTCTTATATTGTTGGGTACGTCTATTATTTTGTCCTAGCTTCTTTGTATAAATGCTGACTGTAAAACCAAACCAGTAATTATATTCACCATTTACAACTCCCACTCCCACACTGCTGCGCCGGGTGCTCATGGGCAGCACGTGGAACCATTCGTCTGTCTTAGCGTTGTACGCCTCAATGGTGGACAAACCTGCAAAACCACAGAAACAACCACATCTTTAATGATTCTCTGCAGTTACACACCTGTGTTTATCATCATGTTTCCACATAACAGCCACACACTGACACAATCATACCTGTGCTGCCATCGAAGCCTCCCACAGCGTACAGGAGTCCGTTGAGCACGGCGGCGCCGAGCGTGGAGCGCCGGTCCTGCATGCTGCTCACGCTGGTCCAGCGGTCCGTCATCGGGTCGTAACAGTCGACCGTCCGTACACGCAAAGAACCGTTGAAACCGCCGACTGCGTACACACAGCCGCCCACGTACACCACACCTGAAGACACCGACAGAAGAACATCAACACAAATATCTACACAGACGCACATAAACAGCGGGATTCAATAAAAGCAGGAGGAGCCTCGGTTGCACAACTCATTATTAATGTCACCAAGTTAAAAAGACAGAAGTGAACAGGTTGTAGCTGCTTCCAGGTAAAAGACACATATCTAAGCCGATAAATACAGCTGTCTTGTATTTTTATCTGAATTGAAGGGCATAACTCTTGCATTCTTTGCAGCCCTCTGTATCTAACATTGTGTTGTGCACTTCTGGATTTTGTTCATCTGTAGGGTCCAGGTGATGCTTATCGGGATGAGGTATTTGGGTTATGTGGATATCAATTACTGGTGAACGTGTGTCAGTGCAGAAAGGGAGACAGACTAGGTTCCTAGTTTGAATCTGAGGTCTTTCCTTGTTGAGTTTGTATGTTCTCTGCGTTTCTGTGTCAAAGGATACGTGGTCTAGATAATTGATGGCTGGAGACGACCTCGTAGAATTATGATTTAAAAGCTGCTGAGAAGCTAATTAGGCAGCATTACTTTTAGTGAAGCCAAAGTGTGTTGTTTGGAAGAAGGTAGCTAAAGCTTGAAGATCTTCTGATGGACCACCGTTCCTCCATCGTTCCTCAGGCTTCTATCTGTGATGTAACTTATATTATCCTACCTGCTCTGCACCTCCTGGTGGGGAGTTCAGCCACCTGGTACCATCGCTGCTCCTCAAAATCGTAACATTCAACACTGCGGATCGCCTTGGGAGCCTGGCCTCCGACCACCACCATCACCTAAAGACAACCAGTGACAGAAACATGAAAGGCTGTGGATCAATTAGGGCCTTTGCAGGTTTAAGTCCTCTGCTCAGTGACTCCAAGGAGGTGACTGTGTTTGTACCTTCGGGCAACAGACTGGAGTCCTCATGCGTGTGCGTGCCGTCTTCATCAGAGCTCTCTGGTCGGCCGGCAGCAGGTGATACTTCATGGCCTCAATCAGGTAATCTTTACAGGCACTGCTGTTCTTAATCAGAAACTCCTCCTCCACCCGCTGACACGCCCACACAGTGAGACAGGAACCAATCAGACAGCAGTGTTTACAGAGCTATTCTGATATATTGGTAATATAGATATTATGACATATTTAAACTGTTAATGAAACACAGGCTTACATGACAGAAATAAAGATCACTGAACCATTTAAAATCATTTTCCTGTTGGACTCACTATACTGACTCACAAACAACAATATAGTTTTTTTAAATAGTAAAGCACACAAAGAAGTATATGCTCTCATTCACGTGTTATTGGTGCAGCTAAAATAACTCAATGTACCTAAAAGTAGTGAAGGCAAAACAGTCAACAACACACACACACACACAGATAACTCCCATCATAACAACCTGTCGTCTGTGAGAGGGAAGCAACTGCAAAAGTCACTGTGTTCACATGCTGGACCAAAAAAGCTCATTCTGATAGATTATAAAGTTGTTGTAACAATGGATGCTGGATGCTTCAATATGGATGCTGCTGCAAAAAAGTTACAAATACAAAAGCACGGAGGCTTCACACACGTTTCCAACCAGGCAACTCAAAGGATCTTTATAGTTACAGTTCAGTTTTTAGTTTCAGCAAATCAGTGTCAAACCAAAAATATGGTGATAACCTGCCCTTCTGTTCCTGAAGTATGGGTTTTGGAATGATATGCAGAAAAGAAAGTGAACGTTATCTTGCCACAGTGAAGGTGACCTTTGACCCTTTAGGAAATGGACAAGTAATCACTTCTCTATCTGATCCTAGTATCTATTATCTATCTATTCCTGAAATATCATCTTCACAAGAATGGGACAGACAGACATAAAAACCATAATGTCTCCGTCCTCCCCTGTCGACAGCTTGAAACTGACATTAGTTGAATAAGTTGTTGAATAAGAGCTTCGACAAAATCAGACGTAGTCTCCCGTACCTGCACCAGGTATTCTCTGGAGAGGAGCGGCAGGCGGACGTGCTCCATCAGGTGAGCCAAGTGTTCCTGGCGGACATCTTTGTCATGGTTGACCCAGGCTATGACTGCTTCAAAAACCTGCACAAGAACAAACCCCGCTCACCTTCAGCACATCAGCCACAGTAACAGTCATTCTGGTCCATGGTGGTTAGGACACGCTGAGCAGGGTGTGTGTGTGTGTGTGTGTGTGTGTGTGTGTGTGTGTGTGTGTGTGTGTGTGTGTGTGTGTGTGTGTGTGTGTGTGTGTGTGTGTGTGTGTGTGTGTGTGTGTACCTTCTCTTCCGTGGGGATGGTGAGCTTGTCGCTGGCGATCAGGCTGGACACTTGCTCCATGCCCAAATTAAGGAACTCCTCACTCCCGACCACCTCAGCGAAATGTTGCTCTGTCAGCAAAAACAAGGGATGGAAAAGAAATCTTTACGATTACAGATTTTCGCTGTTCTCGTTCTGTCCCACATCCTCACGGACACACACACACACAAAGCTGTTTCAGAGGAATGAAAAGCAGCTACACACACACACACACACACACACACCTGCGTAGCTGTTGGCCTGTGCGAGCAGCTGAGAGCAGGCGTGCAGGTCAGCGAAGGCTCGTATTCCCAGACAGTTGGACGGATGAAGCTGAGAGCTCAGAAACTCACAACAGGCCTTTTTCACCTCGTTCAGCTGGAGCAGGCCCGCTGCAGGCAGCAACGCCTGTCACACACACAGACACACACATTAAGTGGTAGCTTTGGTACCGAATAGAGCAGATGATTTAAATCGGTTGATCATAGGTTTGATCGCGCGAAATGTCCTCTACAGATTTCCTAAGCAAGACACAGAAGTGTTTAGTTTGAGGCTGCAGCTGTTGAAAGACCTGTTTGATAAAATGTGGGGATTGGAGCCGGTCTGTGTCATGCACTGTACAATAAATAACAAGAGTAAAACTCAGAAATTACTTTTTAGTTTGGTTTTCATCTTTCTAACTTTCCAAAAAGACATTAGACAAGTCAAAAGTTCAGAAGTAGATGAGAGGTGCGTCAAACATCATCACCATTTATCATGTGAAGTAACTGGATACTTGAATGTGTATTTCCACTAAAGTACAGTGGCCCTGACAAAACCTCAACAACAAATCACAAAACCCAACAGCTTTCATTGCTGATTGGATGGATGCACTGTCCACATGTTTTGTGATTTGCACTTCAGGGCCACCGTACAGAAGGGAATTGATTTTTCCCTCATTACAGCAGCAACCTTCAATCCATGCACTCACTTCTGCAGGAAAAGGCCTAATGAAAGCATCTGATCAGAAAATGTTCCTCTATCACGTTGTAAATTGTTGGACAAATTTGTTCAGTCCAACCAAATGGTTCCGATGGAATGAGATTAAACTAGCAGAAACAAAATCAGGGAGGTGGTGATGCAGATGAGAAGGATAGTTTCACTTTAATACATAGAATAGTGAGGTATCAAACATGTGTAAACCAGTGGGTTTAGCACATCTGGAGATTTAGATTTTATAATGATATAGTTTAGTGGAGTTAAACCTACTTATATTGAACGAGGTCACCACTTACGATGCACCCACTGCTTTCCAGGAAATTTAATTACCCGTTCATTTTCTCATAACTGACCAGCAACAGGTCAACTACGAGGGTTTTGGCATCATGTTTTAAACATGTTTAAAATGTTAGACCTTAATCCATGACATAATATGCTATTTATATATAAACACAGCCATTCATGTGACAACATAACTATAGGAAACTAAAAAGGTATAACAGCAATTTGGATTGTAAGTGAATTTATCATTCCAATATTTATGTTAAAATAAATGACTGTGTGTCAATGGAGAGAGAGAGAGTGTCCGTGTGTGTGTGTGTGTGTGTGTGTGTGTGTGTGTGTGTGTGTTTACCTGCACGTTGTCCTCTGTGACCTGTATCTCTGCTGTGTAGATGTAGTCCACCAGCAGGCCCAGAGTCCAACCATCCATCTCCTTTATCCTCACTCTTTTCGCCCTGCTCTCTGCCATCTCCCCTGTTAGTACACACGCAGACACACACACACATGTTCTTCATCTACTGCCAGTCTGCCACAAACACAATAATTGTGTAGTGTGCTAATCAGTGTTAAAGGATAGAAGATCGTCCTTACCCGTGAACATGGCGTGGAAGTAAGGGCTCCCGGCGGCCAGGACCACTCTGTGAGCAGCGATCTCTACGTCCTCCGCCACTATGGTCACATCACACAACAGATTCTGGCTGTATTCACATGCAGGAGATGGAGACAGAGGGAGGTAAACATCTCCAGTTAAATGTCAGATGGAGGGACACAAAGGATCTGAGGACGATGAGACGAGAGACAGAATCAAAGACGGAGTTTGTCTCACCTGCGGAGCTCGTTCATGACTTTGAACGCCTTCCTCATGTGCCGGTGGTTGAAAGTGACGGGACCTTGCCTCTCGACTCCGTCTTCTTTGTCCAGTCCGTCTTTGTCCAGACCGTCCGGACAAAGTCTCGTGCACCTGAGAGGGACAGTGCAGACATGAAGCAAACACACAAACACGCACAAGAAGAGAAGCAGTGAATCAGTGCACACACAGATGATTGTGTTGCTACAGGGAAAAGAGTAACATAGCTCAGCAAGCACGGGTCACTCGAGGTCTCCTGATACAAGGAAATCAGAATGAGGACATCTCAGATTGTGTTATGGTTTTTACTCCAGAGATTGTGTTAAGATTGTCGTCCATTTTTCTGAATTATGTTTGCAATCATTTTAACCCTGCTCAAATCTGTTTCTTCATCGTGAGCAAGTTTATCTGTCAGCAACTGCAGCTCTGGATTCCTACAGTTCAATATTTTCTGTCTCTGATTTACAACAGTGGTTCCCCCAAATGACATTAAAAAAAAACACGCGCTCAGTGGCCACTTCATGGATTATCAATCAGACAGAGCCAGGAAGCTGCTGGGTAACACAGACCCTCAGGTTCACTGGGTTTCAACTGGATTCGTGCCTTTGATTAGTTATGGATCTAAAATACAAAATCAACTATGTACCGACCAGAATTGTCATCTGATACTGTGGAGTTTTCCTGTGGTTGGACCCTGTGTCTAAATCCCACTTTAATTATTAGTTTGTATTTTGCTTAACTAGTGTATTTATCCCTTAAAGTGTTGATTAATCAAATTATCTCCAACTCATTGAAGACAAAGTCTGACTGACTTCTCGGTTGGCCGATACAGATTGGAGCCTTTCAAAGACATATCAGTATCAGTGTATACGTTTGCCGATATGAAACCTTTAATTTTACAGAATAAAAAATGCAAAGGATGTTTACTTTCTACATATTTGGCTGTACTTGTACTTAATATTCATTTCTAGATATTTATAAGTTTTTGGTTGAACTGTAGAATTTCAAATGCCTCAATTACACTTAAATTCATATATAATATTACTTTCCAATATCGGCATCAGCCCCAAAAATCCATATTGGCCAGGCTGTAATTTAACAACATTTTAGACTTAATTTAGAAATGCCTGAAAATATGAAAACTGTCCATCCCTCTTCTGCAGAGACCAAGTTTACATTTTTCAAAAAACAATTTTTTCTGTCCAACAACCCCAGAACCAAAGATATTGATTTTACAGTGACATTAAAAAAGAAAAGTAGAAAAACATTAAATCCGAGGGGCTGAAAACCGATATTTGTGGTCATTTCAGGTTGGAAGATGATGCAAATGGTTACAGATTATGTTTCGATCAATCACACAACTGTTGCATCTCTTCACTGGAGGATTTCAGGATCATGAGCACAGAGTTTAAATCTTTGACCTTTTTAAAATACACAGCAGCACCTCGTGGGACACGCTGCTCTCTGTGTGTTTCGATCTGAACTGACTCCGTCTGCAGAACAACCTTGACCTATTACACATTGTTTGAAAGCTTTTCTCCCGATTCCATCTGCGAAACCCGTGAATCCTCACAACTGCCACAGCTGTGGAATCAGAACTGGATCAAATGTTTTGCCGTGAAGGCTCTTCAGTGTTTTACCTTCCGAACGGACACGTGACACATTCATCACATTTAAAAGACTTTTGAAAACTGTGTATTGAATGGATGGGATGAAGTTGTGATGGGATCTGTCCTTGGATGAATGCAGGCTAAAGCTTATCCTGATTGACTCATACAATGTGTGATTGTTGAGATTAGATTGTTTTTATCTTCTTCCTTTTCGAGCTAGGATTTCCTTATTTTAATATCTTTCACTGGGGTTAGATTTGTACTTGTTTTCTTATTTATATACTACTAAAAACCTTATATACCCTTTTTTTTTGCCCCCCAAAACTAAGTGAGGCAAAACATAAAAACTTACATTTCTACTATGTGTGTGAGTGTATTCTGTCTGTCAGGTTGTACAAAATAGTTCCCTTTTACCTTGTACACTAAAATAAATTATCATTTTAAATACACCTTTAATGTGAAGTTTAAATCTGAAAACAACTAAACAGTATTAATAATTATCGCAATTTCATTGTCAGCAAAAGCAATGTAACACAAGCACACAATCTAGCAACAAACATGGTAGAAAATGAAAATACTCAAGTAAAGTAACAAGTACATCAATAGTGTACATGTTCAACACACACACACTAACACACACAAACACACACACCATTCATAATAAAATAATCCATTTAATTATGTTGTTAATGTCAAAATCACGTGGCCCTCATGTCCTGCCACAAGCACACCCACACACTCATACACACAAACACAAACACACACATGGGCTTCCTAACACATCCTCTCTACCGCAAATCAAACACCTCCAATGTCCCCAGCAACCAGGCAGACCCCCTCCAGCCTGCTGCAGCCCCCCGCAGCCTGGTCCCCTGTCCCCGGTCCCCGGTCCCCACCCCCGGGCAGATAGGACACACACCGGCTGTCCGCTGTCTCTGTCAATGCGGCACCATCAGTCACAAGCAGCTTCTGGGAAACGTCAACACACAACCAACACACACACACTGGTTTCCCACACACTTACAGCGGATGACTGTCCATGGTTCCGGTGTTGTTCAGCGGCTGCACACTTGGCCCAGCGGCATGCACCATTCCATATCCACCGTGTCGTCAGTGATCCGGATCCGAGGCTCAGGCGTGGATCCCGGGGACCATCTGTCCAGCGGTGAGACGGGTTGACTGCAGCAGGGATCCCAGCGCTGCAGCCCGGGGAGGAGCAGCACGCAGCCCGGGGAGGACTGCGGTGGCTCTCCGGTCCAACCCGGCTGCTGTACCCGGAGGAGTGCTGCCTCTGCCCGGCCACACACACACACACCACCCGCCGCTGTGTGGACGGAACCAGCCGCCGAGAGACACCGGGTTTATTTTGATTCTGCTGCGGCGCCCCCACCTCTGTCCTCCCGGGTGTGTGTCTGCGTGTGTGTGTGTGTGTGTGTGTGTGTGTCTGTGTGTGTGTGTGTGTGTGTGTGTGTGTGTGTGTGTGTGTGTGTGTGTGTGTGTCTGTGTGTGTGTGTGTCCGTGTGTGTGTGTATGTGTCTGTGTGTGTCTGTGTGTGTGTGTGTGTGTGTGTGTGTGTGTGCGCGAGGCGGACAGACGAGGATACCTGTTATTTTCCAATCGCTGATTAAAACGCACAAACAAGGACATGACGGAAAAGACAAGAGCGGACAAGGTGTCCCACAAGAAACACTGTCTCCCTCTAGCTGTGGAAGACTGGCCGGGGAGGAGGCCAATAATAATACTAATACTACTAATAATAAGAATACTAATGCCACAACTACTAATACTACCACAATTAATATTGTCTTAAAATCTTACTGAATGGCTCTAAGAAACCTAAAATTGTAATACAATGTAGAATACTGCGTCTTTAAATATTGATGTAATATTCTATAATTTGTTTGCTTTCTCAAATTTTCTTTACTGATTTTTATTGAATCGTTTTTTACTCTTCTCGTAATTCTAACTATCTTATAACTTATAATATACATATATATTTTTATATATATTTGAAATAGGACAAAATATTTTATTATTATATTTTTTATATAAAGTTGACTAGATACTTAGTGGCGTCAATGTAATTAATTCTCTCTTCAACTATCTTGTTATTTATTTGTTTTAAATCTTTGACTTATCTCATAATTTAGACAAATTTAACCGTACTTCTAATTTTCACCAATTTAATGCTCCAACTTTAAGTTTGACGTCAATTGTCTCACTTTTGACTTCTCATCTCATAATTGTAATGTCAAAAATTCCAATAACTTATAAGATAGTGATCATTTTGAGCTAGTGAAACAAATTCTGCACGTATATTGTAAATCAATGATTCAATTTTTACTTTATATCTAGTAATCCTATTCCATTGACTCTGTGAATCAAGATTTTTGATATCTCATGTCATTTTTATCTCTCTAATAATTTTGACTTCGCTCAGATTTTGAATTCAACTGTAACACAATTCAAAGGCTAAACTTTTATCATGACTCTTCCTCCAGAAAATATTATTTCGGGGTCTGCTAACAAAAGTGGTAATCTGTCAATTCCCAGTTGGTTTCATGTGAAGAGCCTCATTGTGTAGGAAACCTATCCTTATCCCAAGTATAAAGGAGCCTTAAATCCTTAGAGTCCGTCTGTTGTGATCTGTGTCTGTCTGTGCTGTCAGCGTGGACAGGCGGGAGCTGTGAAGCTGGAGGAACAAGTCTGTTAAGGTGTGAGGACACTGACTGCATTAGAGACACCAAGCTGTCAGAGGCCTCAGTCATGGCTTCACTCATGTCAAACACCCGTCATGATATGAAACAAGTCACATGGAATCGAAGCTGCAAGCAGGTAGTTGTCTTTACCCACATGATAATTTTGCTGTGATGTTAAAGTTATCATTAGAAATTAGACATCTTAGTTATAAGTGATACTTTTGCAGATATTTAATGAGGGACAAGCTTTGGTGATTAGACGGGGTATTTCAGTAAAGTTGTTCATATTTGTGAAACTTCAAATACACAGATTATACAAAAATAAAGTATTGTCAAGCTCTATAAAAATAAAAAAAGCTCCACTTCCCATAATGCACTGTGATAGCATCTACTTCCCTCTAAGTGGCCATGTCTGATATCATCAGGATTTATAACAAAGGACTTCCAGGCCGTTTTCACAGTCTAGTAAACTGCCCTTCATGTGTGAAATTGTTGGAATGCCCCTTTAAAATCCTACAGCCAGAGATTACTCCTGTTTACAATGATGAAACTGTCAAAGAGTAGAAACAAGAAAACTCCATTAAAGCTTCAGACAAGATTCAAAATACTCACAATTTGTATTTTATTTTTTACAGTATAAAAAAAAAATGTAGACAGCAGAAATATTTACATGGATCAAAATACTGAAGAAACATTGACGTTTGTGGATGTGTGTGTGAATGAATGAATTCCCTGCACAGTTAACACCTCTCTTCAGTTTCCTCACAGGTTGACAGAGGGCATCACACCTTCATGGTGCTGTGTTCATTCCTTGAGTTTGTATTAGTTTGGCTTCAGAGGGGCGGGGGGCAGACTGGCAGAGGCCTGCTCCAGAAACGCCAGCGGTCCGGGGGGAGGGAGGTCCGAGGGTTTGCGGTGTTGAACGCTCACATCCTCCAGCACTTGTTGCCAGTGGTGCAGTTTGGACAAGTGCTTCTGAACCAGCAATTCTTTCCTCTGCAGCTCGTTACGTAACTCTGACACATCCTGAGGTGAGAAAAAAAAGATGGACATGTGAAGAGACGGATGATAATTTAGAAACACAGAGATAAAGGCCACTCAAATCTGGATTTGACGCAGGTTGTGGACGTCAGTGAGGACTTGATTTCCCAGAGTTTGTTTCGGGAAATAGTTTGGCAACCTTTTTTAAACCCAGGAGGTTTTGGAAAGGACCAAATTATAATGAAAGTCAGTCCAATACTTTACCTCTTTCACCACCTGCTCTGGCTTCTGCACAGATAACTGGAGCCTTTTCTGTAGGAAGAAGCACTCGGTCTGTCGAGCCACGTCCAGAAACTTTTGTATGCACTGATCAACACCTGCAATCAACAGATACATACACAGTATTCAACAAAATGAAGTACAACACAATATTGGTATTCAATTCAAGTTCAGGGTGTTAGATCTTGTGCATAATTTGAAAAAATAACATAACCTGAAATACAGCTTCAGCAGTGGTTGGGAGAAATAGGAATAATCATACTATTTACATATTTGTTGATGCAATCTGGTCTTAAAAAATAGAGAGAACCAGCTTTATTTCAGTTGGTTTTAATATAGATCTTTTACTATGGGTTTTCAAATACATCTTCTTATTGAAATGTATTAAATGGATGGTATTTTGTGATCGCACTTATGTAGTTAAAAGTAACAAATACATATTTAATGAGCAGGGGTGTAGTCTCTTTGTAGACATTGTAAACCAATATTAAGTCTATAATATGACCTGAAGTTCAACGAATAAAACCTTCGGGGCTTCGCTCACCAGTTCGAATCTCCTCTTGGTCCGTTCCATTAACATAGTCCTGACTCACCAGGGATGCAAAACATGCCTGCAGAAGAAAACCAAGAGAGCAACGTTACTAAATCAGCCTTTTTCTATACGAGTGTCTCAGTCCTCTAGTTAACTGACTGGAGGTATTTGAGGACAGATGTCAAAAGGTGTTCAACCATGAGAATCTGTTCCCCCTTGAATAACAACAGCTTTAAATCATTACAGCATGGAGAGAGAAACCGAGATATTAATCTGCTGCTACAACAGGCTTCACTCTAATGGAGGTTTTCCAAAAGACTCTTACAGGGGGCCAGAGTAATCTACTCCTGCCAGAGCATACGTGATACTGGGCACTGATGATGGGTGATTAGATCTTGCTCAGTCTGCATTACATACATCTACAGATCCACAGCTGCTTGTGGGGAACCAGCGTCTGTGACCTTGTCTGGCTACAGTCTGGCTGTTGTTCCCTTCTGTCTTTTGTTCTACATTAATCACAAACAGGCAGGGGACACATATATCTGTTTCAGTCCATTAGTTAAGGTCAGGGCTCTGAGGATCTTCTACACCAGGACCGCAGCTGGAAATTATGATTTATCTTCTGTTTGATTTATCATCTTGTCAATAGACATTTTAAAAGAGAAAAACATTACATTGTTCAAGATGATTTAAAACAAATATTTGTAACTGTCTTGTTACGAGTCATGAGCACAGATTCTGACTCTGACAGAGGTCAATCACTGCAGATCTATTTTGCGCTGAAATAGGAAAGAAGATTTCCTTGAAATTAACTATAAATTAAATAAAATTTTATATGTATAGCGTCAAATCATAACGCATGTCATCTTAAAGACACTTTGGCGGAGGCAGAGACCTTAATAATTACAGAGAAACCCAAGATGTTCCCAAGATGAGTGGGTATATAATATATATAAAAGTGATATTCTTAAAAATAATTATGTTTGTTGACTTTTTCAATTGGGAGATATCTTGAAGAAACTTTTAAATATCTAGAAGCCTTGTCCAAACAGGAAAAAAATAAAAAAGCGCCTGGACAAAAGTAAGTGGACAGAACCATAATGTGTGAATGCTATTGTGCAAAGTGTTAGAAACCAGATGTGTTGGTGTTTTATGAATTTCTCTGTGTAATAAGAACAATCATGTTAGTTCTTACTATCCTAATATTTCCCTCAGGATCAATAAAGTATCTATCTATATCTCTGTATATACACCTCTCTATCTGTGTCTCTCTCTATACCTCCCTATCTGTCTTTCTGTCCATATCTATCTCTATTTATATCTATACCTCTCTATATACTCTATCTATATATCTCTCTCTACCTCTCTATATATCTCTCTCTACCTCTCTATATACCTCCCTATCTATCTTTCTCTCTATATCTCCATCTCTCTTGATCTCTATATTTCTCTATACACCTCTCTTTCTGTCTCTCTCTCTCCCTCTGCCTCTATCTTTCTACATCTCTATCTATACCTCTCTCTACCTCTCTATCTATATCTACATCTATTTATCTACCTGTATCTATCTATACCTCGCTCTATCTTTATCTGTCTCTATATCACTCTACCTCTCTCTCTATACCTCTCTATATGTTTCTCTACCTCTCTATTTATCTCTATATCTATCTATCTTCATCTTTCTATATCTCTCTATATACCTCTCTATCTATCTCTCTACAACCTGTGTGTGAGTAGTTGTGTGTTATGCTAGCAGGGTTAAACGAGGGATACAATGTTTTGGTAGCTGTCAATAAACATGCTAAAGCCTGAGGTTTGACAGTGACTCAGCATTAACGCTGACAAACACTTAAAATCTGCATTTATCTGAGTTGAGTCTTTGTGAAATAAAGTAAAACATGTCTCAGCCCTGCATCAACACCTGGGAATCATCTAACAACAGTTAGCACTCGCAGCTACCGGAAGCTAACACACAACTTCCTCCCACCTCGAACGAAGCCTCCAGCTCGTCCACCAGCGTGTTGTTGCCCGGAGCCCGGGCAGCGGGAGCGGGGAAGCCCGGTTGTCCCGGTCCACCCGGACCCCCGACGGGGTGAGCACCGGGCGGCTGCTGACCGGGAAACATCCCACCCATGGACGACGCCATCTTGATCTGAGAGGGATGCTTGTTGCTGCCCGGTGTGCGCATGCGCACTGGTGTGTACGATCCTTCTGGACAAAAGCATGTGGACAGATCAATTTCTGGAAATATGTCATAAATGTATAGTTTCTAATCTTTAGTTTATGTTGAAATCATTTAAAAGTGACTGATTATCCTATATGTTCATTTTTGGAAGTTGCACATTGTGGTGCTTTTGAATTGTTTGTTTTGTCCAACCAACCAATCAACCAATCAATCAAACTTCACTTCATTCAGATAATAACAAACATGATATTTTAAAGCTTTTATAACAATTACAAAAATTTATGGAAGAAAAGATCAACTTATATTAACAGGTCAAATAAGAATATAAGATGTTGAATTTAAATATTTCAACACTTCCGACCTTTCAGTTGAATCATCATTCTCATCACTTTGGTTAAGTGTTCTGTTGTTTTACACACTTTTGATTTTGTTTGCCAATTTGAGCATTTTCCCACAAGGGCGGAGGCTGTTAGAACAACATGTCAACACCGTTTGCTTTGGAATGAGATGTCCATTGATCACATACTCTATGCAATGTTTGAGAGTCCAGGTACTTGACGTGACCTGATGGTGAAAAACCATTGTGCATTGAGAGAAGAGCCAAAGACAAACAGCGTCATAATTAAAGACATACAGAGTTTATTTATACAACATATAAATTATCTGAACCATTATTTAGTTAATACAGATCTTTAAAGTTTTTTCAGCTGAAGTAACAAGAAAATGAAGAAAATGGACATTACACAAAGCTCTAAAAATATATTGTACTAATTAATCTGCTGGATGTAGAAATTTAAAGATCCATCAACCCTTTAGAAAATATTACCTTTTTAATTTCTATAATTACTTCCAGCAGCAAAATTATACAGTATGATTCTGTGTGAACTTTGACCCTTGGCATTTATCTCTCTGTCTCTGTTGAATCCAGCCAGAGCCTCTCAGCCGTGATGTGCCAGCCCGGCAGCAAACTCCACCAGTGTACGTGTTGGTCTCCCGGACATGCCTTTCCTCAGGTAGGGAACTTCATCTTTGTTACTCATCACACCAGCGATGTCCAGATGAGCCCAATGTGGAGCTGTGACAAACTCCCTCAGGAATGCAGCCGCTGTGCATGCGCCGCCAGAACTAGAAAATAAAAAACAGATAACGATGAAATTCTGTTAAATAAAGCCATGAATCCCCTCCTCTGATCCTCTGATGCCTCAAGCAGGCGCTAACTGAGTGTCGTGAGATACGTACCGGCTGTACTTGCCGACGTTGTTGACGTCTGCCAGCTGGCAGTCAGTCACCTGTCTGGTGTAGTGCTGGAACAGGGGCATCCGCCACACTCGGTCACCCGTCACAACACTGGCCTGCAACACACCATTAGTCAACACTGGAGCTGAGACACAAAGTTTGGCAAGTGTCTATTGTGTTTAGTTTGCATACGCTTTCTGTACCTTCTGCAGCTTCTCCCAGAGCCAGTCAGAATTTGTGAATACTCCAGTTGCCGCTGAGCCGAGCGCCACATCCATCGCACCTTGAAAACACAAGACGACACAACTCAAGAGTCAGACAAGATCCAGACCGAGACCCACATTTCCAAGTGGGTTCAAACCAGTCGTTGTCTGCATTGGCCTATAAATGACACCTTTCGTACCAGCTCAAGCAAACACCCCAAATATTTTTTAATGTGTGAAAATCCCACCAGTTAATGTAGCAACATTGACGATGGCTCTGGGGTTGAAGGTGTGTCCATAACAGAGTGCGTCGGCGAGAACCAGTCTGCCCTCTGCATCTGTGTTATCTACCTGTATGTGGAGAGAACAGTCAGCTCATCTGTACACACACTTAAATACACACAGATCACTACTTCTCACTTCACATCAGGGTCTCACCTGGATTGTTTTTCCATTCTTGGCTGTGACTACATCACCTGGTTTGGTCGCCTTCCCACTGGGCATGTTCTCACACAGAGGAGCCAGACCTGATTTAATAATATGAAACAGAAAGGCAGGGGGAGCTATTGTAAATAAATGATCTTCAGTGATTCAGTGTTGTAAAAACCAACAGAAAATCGATCTGGGTAGAGACTTGATCCTGGATGACATAGACTTTGTTGAGCAAGTGATGATAGCAATATTAGGTGGTAAATATGATACAAAACTCACCAATAATGTTGACCGGCAGTTTCAGAGCTGCTGCTGTGACAATGGATGAACACACGGTGGCAGCACCGCCCATGTCAGCTCTCATTTCATCCATAGAAGCAGATGGCTTCAGAGAAATACCTCCACTACATACACACAGACACACACAGACACAAACACAGGTGTGCAAGATAAGAGCACTGTATTGTAAAAATGAAGCAGTAAGTGTGGAACAATAGATATCCAATGAACTGGAGTGGGTAATATGCAGGTAAGTTTACGTGTCAAAGGTAATGCCTTTGCCCACTAAGAGCAGCGGGGCCTCCGTGCTCTCAGGTGCACCATTGTAATGAATCTCCAGGAAGACAGGGGGCTCCTCTGAGCCTTTGGACACGCTGAGGAAGGCTCCCATCTGTTGCTCCTCAATCCAGCCCTGGGATCTGATTAGATATAAATTAATAGATCAGTTCTCTTTCACCCCAGCCACTCTCCAGACATTGAGAGGGATATATTTATGTTCCCATCAAAAGGTGTAACTGAAGTAGCCCAACATCTGTAAAAAGTTTTTTTAAGTTTTCATGTCTCAAATGTCCTTTTAAACGTGTTGCAATTGTCTTAATTGTACGATGATGAATGTTTTACTAACCTCTTCTTTATCGTGACTCGTCCAGCATGTCCTGCTAAATTCTCTTCAATGATGCTGGCAAACACAGTTGGCGTTATGTGATTCGCTGGACCTTCCATCAGCAGCCGTGCCAGGTTTTGGCCTTCAGCGTAAAGAACTCCTTTCTCCCACCCGACCGAGTCCGCACTGAGAGTAACAACACACAGACAAATACACAGTGATGTGAAACTGCATGGATGTGAATGCATTAATGCAATAAAAAGTCCCAGTTTTAGCTTCCAGCTGTGGGTCTACCTTCCATGGAGCTGCGTTGTCACTATGGTCTTCTTCTTGGATTTGAGTTGGTCATAGTGGAACAGACCCAGAGCAGCGCCTTCAGCTGCCGACTGAGCGTCACCGCAGCCGTCCACCTCCACGTGGGTCACCTCCAGGTCCTGAAGTGTCCGGCAGCCAGCTGAGCAAGTGCAGAGAGACACACAGACATCAGCCAACTGCAGCCGATCCCCCACTGAGTCGAGCCGAGGTAACGTGTCTCACCTGACACTGCAGCTCTGATGTTCTCCTTGCCGGTGTCCCAGTTCTCTGCCCCACACACTCCTGCATTGCTCTTACCCAGTCCTACTACTGCTACACAGGGGAAGTCCTGGAGAAGACGCAGAACAGATACTCAGATACTGTCAGGTTATTTATTTTATTTAAATATGATGATGTCACACTTTGTTACCGTGTGGACTCCATAGAATATTCTGCTACTGCCTTTCTTCAGCGCAGGTCCAGAGCTAGACAAGGAAAACAGAAATTGGTGTAACACAACAACAGACAGAATAGACACAACTCTGGAACAAGTTTCTGATAATTAGTGTTTTTATCACTGTGTGCAATAGAGATGCACTATTTTTTTGTCTTGGTAACACTTAAGATTTGCTTTGGTGTTTATAAGTCTTCATAAAGCTGTATATATTTATTGAAGGGATGGACCATTTAAATATTAACATCATTGATACTGATAATACCACAATAAATGTCACATTATTATTATTTTAAGTTTAAAGAGAAACAGTAAAACATTTCTTACAAATCTGAGGTAGATCAATTAAGTGGTATTGTTCCTTACAGTATTTGAACAATGCAGAAGCAATGAATCAATATATATATCAGACTTTATTTATATAACTATTGATGAAGATTATAATGCGATAACCTTTGCTGTTTTGTGTTATTGCCGAGCCCCGGTGTGCAGATGATGGAGACTCACATTGTCAGCAGCTCAGACAGTTTTCCTGACACTGTTTGATCAAAGCCTGTCGCTGCCTCTGTGAGATGAAGACCAGCCTCCTCTCCCTCCTTCTCAAACACCCCCAACACCAGACCCTGCACACACACACAAACACACACAATGAGAGAAACACACACTCAAAGACAAACAATGTTGCTCGCATGAACACAACCGATAACAAACACAGCTCCCACAGACAGAGATGCACAGACTGAATCCTCTGAGAGTCACTGATGTAACTGTCGCTCTCTGCCAGATGTTAGAAGTTTGACAGGGGACGTGGTGCAGATGTTTGACAGATGTTTGACAGGTGACGTCCGCCAGGCTCCTCACCTTCCTGTGGCTCAGGCGAGCGTGTGAAGCAGAAAACGACCTGCGGTGACTCGTCCTCTGCAGAACTCTCCTCACGAGAAGCATCGTGACCTGCTGCACGAACAGAACCCGACAGAACCGGAACCGCTTATCGTCTCATTCAAGAGAAGTAAAGGTCGCAAACATGTGCAGGACGAAGCCGGACAACAAGGACGCGTTTGCTCTGACGTCAGCAACATGCGACGGAAATCAGTGGTTGTCGCCACCTGGAGGCGGATGTGGGTTAAAGCAGTAAATATCTGACCGGACGCTGGTTTCTTCTCCAAACATTTTAAATTAATCATTAGTTTTCTGCTTGATAGAGAATATATCAAAAGGGGAAACATTTTTAATTTGAATATGAACCCATGTTACAACCACCAAGTGATGGTGAGTTCCTACAAACACAAGTTATTGTTATTTGAGAGGTCTGTAAAAAGTCATTGATAATTTACATCTACTTTCCATGTGAAAAATTACTACAAATGTAGCTCATATGAAGACATGTCAATTTACTAAAGCTTTAAAACTACAAATCTTAAAGAAATTCAAACTGAATCTCAGAATTCAACTTCATTTATGTCTTTTGTCATCCAGCCGAGATCTGCTTTTATTATTTTTCAAAAGAAGAGACAATATTATGTACTGTACAGACATGGTATGCATAAACTAAAAAGGAGCAAAGTCAATACTCAGAGGGTCAAACATCTATCCAAACACACAAATAAGAAGAAATGTGCTGTGTAAATAATTGTTTGTTTTATTGTTTTCCAGTTAATTTGTGTTTGACAGAGATTTATTAATTTCCAGCTCTTGTTTACCTGAATTTGAGAAAATCCTGAAAAATCCGTCTTCAGATGTCAGCTACTTTTATGACCAACTTAAATGAAATGAAAATCAAAGATCTTTACTTGGACAGTTTTATTTAAATATGATAAGTATGTACATCCTTCTCTCCCTATGAAATCATGCTCACAGTGTTGCAACCAACTACTTTAAAAGGAGTTCCTGTAAAGAACGTTACTGTAAAACACTGACTTCAGACTTTATTCTGAGATATGTGACAAATCTGTTACAGACATTTCGGACACCTGATGAAAAACTAATCCTGTATTTACACATGCAGCTACAGACAGTATATACAGCACAGGCGTTCGGAGCTCAGTAGTTGACTTTGGATGCAGATTTCCATCAATGCAGACGAGGATCATTCAGTTCAATCACAACTCCTGCAAAAAGAAAACAAGTTGTTGCGGCCGGCGGCTTCTGTAATGTTTGAGGCTACCAAGCCGTAACTTTATTATGATTGTAGCAATTTGTCTCTGGCAGAGTGTTTGTTTCCACATGGAAAACATCACAAGTGCTGACATGATACTCCGTGTTTGGCTCTTTAGTAGAGCAGGTCCAGAGCAGAGATGGTGGGTTCCTCCGGTTTCTTGATCTCTGGTTTGGGCAGCTTGATCCGACTCATGGCGACCACTCCGCAGACAGCGAAGTGAGTCGCGATGCTCCCCACGCCAAGCCAGAAGGACCAGTCCAGGCCATCGTCCAGGACAGCCAGGACGAACAGCTTCTCCTGGTAGTTAGCCACTCGCTCTGTCAGACGGTGGTGTCTCAGGGCCGCCAGGAAACACAAAACACCCAATGCACCGAAAAGAGCTGGAAAATACAGATCACATGGGAAGGAGATACAAAGAAAGAGGTAAGGGCTTGGATAAAAACACTCAAGTGGAAAACATGAAATGCAAATTGAAAAGCAAACCAAGGTCTTGAGGAAAGACAGAGTCCGCTCACATACCAGCTATTAAGTTCCACAGGTAGAGTCCTTTGTGCCCCTTGATGCTCTGGTAGGGAATCTTGCGTGCGTTGTAAATACAGAAGGACAGACTGACCACAGCGAAGCCGATGGCCACCAGCAGGAAGAGGATCACCATCATGTGAAGGCCACTGTTCAATGTTCGCACGAGCTTTGGGAAAACTGGACAATCAGACAGAAACAGAGGAACAGACATGTAATCATCCCAGTGAGCAGGTTTGTTTGAGAAATGATGAGGAAAGGAAACAACATATTCTGCAGCCACCGGACGTTAGTCATTTACATGTAGTCTTTGACCTTACTGAATATTCTGGACTAAACAGATGTTGGATAGTTTACATGCAGTCTTTGACCTTACTGAATATTCTGGGTTAAACAGATGTTGGATGGTTTACATGCAGTCTTTGACCTTACTGAATAGTCTGGGTTAAACAGATGTTGGACGGTTTACATGCAGCCTTTGAATTTACTGAATATTCTGGGTTAAACAGTTGTTGGATGGTTTACATGCAGTCTTTGACCTTACTGAATATTCTGGGTTAAACAGATGTTGGATGGTTTACATGCAGTCTTTGACTTTACTGAATATTCTGGATTAAACAGATGTTGCATGGTTTACATGCAGTCTTTGACTTTACTGAATATGCTGGGTTAAACAGATGTTGGATGGTTTACATGCAGTCTGTGACTTTACTGAATATTTTGGATTAAAAAGATGTTGGATAGTTTACATGCAGTCTTTGACCTTACTGAATATTCTGGGTTAAACAGATGTTGGATGGTTTACATGCAGTCTTTGACCTTACTGAATATTCTGGGTTAAACAGATGTTGGATGGTTTACATGCAGTCTTTGACTTTACTGAATATGCTGGGTTAAACAGATGTTGGATGGTTTACATGCAGTCTGTGACTTTACTGAATATTTTGGATTAAACAGATGTTGGATGGTTTACATGCAGTCTGTGACTTTACTGAATATTCGGAATTAAACAGATGTTGGATGGTTTACATGCAGTCTGTGACTTTACTGAATATTCTGAATTAAACAGATGTTGGATGGTTTACATGCAGCCTTTGAATTGACTGAATATTCTGGATTAAACAGATGTTGGATGGTTTACATGCAGTCTGTGACTTTACTGAATATTCTGGATTAAACAGATGTTGGATGGTTTAAATGCAGCCTTTGACCTTACTGAATATTTTGGATCGCCTCCTCCCGAGCCCGCACCTCTTGCTCTTCCCTCCCTGGAACAAACCGTAGTAAATGTCCCCGACGAACTGCTCCAGCTCCGGGTGGGACGCGTTCACTATGTCCACCCCGGTTTTACACAGGATCTGGCCGGTGACCCAGCGCTCCGTGCCCAGGGCCAGGACCAGGAGGACCACCGAGCCGACGCAGAGCATCGAGGCCACCGAGAACGTTATCCGTTTCCACAGAGAAGGCATCTTACGAGCCCATGGTGCCCCGGGAGAGGTAACAGGACGCCGGGCAGCGACCGCGGTGCGCACCCGGCGATCACCATGAGTTTACTATATAGATTGAAAGGTAAAAATAAATCATGATCCAACAGAAGAGTGTTGTTCCTCTTGTTGAAATGTTGCGTGTATTGAGTCACAGGGGATGAGAAACAGAATCTATGACGGTCAAGGAGATCGCTTACCGGGAGAAACCCTATCCCTGCCCCGCTGTGCTGCTCTCGCGCTCTCGCGCTCTCGCTCTCTCTCTCTCTCTCTCTCTCTCTCTCTCTCTCTCTCTCTCTCTCTCTCTCTCTCTCTCTCTCTCTCTCTCTCTCTCTCTCTCTCTCTCTCTCTCTCTCTCTCTCTCTCTCTCTCTCTCTCTCTCTCTCTCTCTCTCACACACTCTTTAATCAGGGGTTGAATTAACCTTTGAGACCTGGTATTTGGATCTGGAAAAGTAACATCTAATTGGTGACCTTAAGTGCAGCAGTAAAACAATGTAAGAATATTTAATTGTGTTAGATTGACAGTTGTGGTTATTTTATTAACACACACACTAAAGGTCACTTCATGGCAGCAATCAGTTTAGCATTCAGTGATAGGCCTTGTGGTCCTGAATCTCATGTCCTGCTCCGTGCATGGTTTAACATCTCCTCTCCTGCTCCATGCATGGTCCTAAATCTCATATCCCGCTCCGTGCATTGGCTATATCTCATATCCTGCTCCGTGCATGGTTTAACATCTCCTCTCCTGCTCCATGCATGGTCCTAAATCTCATATCCTGATCTATGCATGCTCCATTTAGCCTATATTGGTTCTGTCTTGTGTATATTAGTGCTTTAAAGTAAATTTACTCAAAATGTATACAATTGTGAGGTACTTTTACTTGAGTACATTTTATTATTTTTACTACTTTAATACTTTCCCCACCACTATATTATTTATAGATAGCACAATGGGCATCTCCCCTTTGTCAGCAGGGATTGGCTCCAGCCCCCCAACTAAGAGGATAAGCGGTATGGATAATGGATGCACAACAGTATAGCTGCAGGTTTACATTATTCGCTGAATGTGGAATACAATAAACACACAATACACCCAAACATAAAGTATAAAAATAACACAATAAAATGTCTATGTTTATAATGTGTGTAGTTTGGTCCATATGTATTTGAGAACTTCAACTTTTTATTTCATGTTGTCGATATGTAACGTTAATGTTTTCATCTTCATATCTCTGAATGACTTAAGTGGGGATATAACTGTAGTTTTGTTATCAAAGACAATGACAATAAAGTTATTTTGACCTGCGAACAAGACTTTGATTGTGAGTTTGATTGTGAAAGTGGGAATGTGCACAACACATGACAAAGATCTTACAGTGGCTCCTGATCTTGAGACGCTGCCTTGAGAAAGCCCCCTCCGTCAAAATGTAATTTTAAGATGTTTAATGATACCTGGTCCATATCACAACAAGATTCGACATTCCAACACAGGAAAACATAATGTTCAGACTCCGAGAGGTGTCTGATCATTCATCTTTGCTAAAGAGCAAGTTAATTTGGTCGTATGTAACAGAGCTCGGGGCAAAAACAGCATGAGCTGTGAGCCCCTGTCGAATCCTGTTCTTGCCCCGCCTATGTTCCCCATGTACAGTATGTACCCTGGTTTATACACGCAGGGACAAGAAGTTCACATCACTGCATGCATGCATTTTTTCCGTTTATAGGCTTACCTAACCCTAACCCATTCTTTGCTATATTATATACTTAGTACTTTACTATGTATCATTTACTTACTTATAGGGAGTATGCACAGTTTTTAGTACATTTTATGGTAATTACTTTTTTTTTGAGCTATTTAATTACTCATATCTTTTTAATTGCTACTACTCTATGTGCATCTATCTATCTATCTATTTATACAATACTCTGCACTTCTTTTTGCACTTCTGGTTAGATGCTAAACTGCATTTCGTTGTATAATTCTTTGAACTGGGCAATGACAATAAAGTTATCTCTAATCTAATCTAATCATCTAATCTATCTATCTATCTATCTATCTATCTATCTATCTATCTATCTATCTATCTATCTATCTATCTATCTATCTATCTATCTATCTATCTATCTATCTATCTATCTATCTATCTATCTATCTATCTATCTATCTATCTATCTATCTATCTATCTATCTATCTATCTATCTATCTATCTATCTATCTATCTATCTATCTATATTTATGTATCTCTCTCTCTCTCTCTATCTATCTATCATTATTATTCTGGAATAAAAATCCATTCATCAGAAATTAATGATGGTGAATCAATCAATTTACGAGCTGTAAAGTTGTTTCTAGCGCCCCCCTCTGGCCATGTGACTCCACTGCGGGGCGTGATGACGCTACGGCAGCTGACGCAGCCGCCCCCCCCCTCCTCCCACCCCCCCTCCTCCAGCCAGCAGCTGAGACCGTTTGGAGAAGATGGCGGAGCCGCTGTCGTCTGGTCCAGGAGAGGAGAAGGAGAAGGAGATGGAGAAGGAGGACAGGCAGCGGGACGGCAGCGCTGCCACGGCCGGGAAGAGCACCTCGAGCCACGGGTCCACGGAGCCGCGGGTTGTCCGCGACGAAAATGGCGGCAGCGTGGGCAAGAGACGGAACCTGTCAGGTGAGAGAGAGAGGGAGCTAGCATCGTCCCCAGTGAGTGTGTGCGGGGCGGGCTAAGCTAAGCTAGCTGCTGGTTCTACCGGAGCCTGGCACCCAGCAGCAGCCGGGTTCAGGTCCCGGTGCTGCGGCGTGGTGGAGCTCATCTGGCGGGCTCACGGAGCTCCGGGCAGGTGGACGTGTCACCGGAGCCTCTGCAGCTGCTGCTCCCGGGGCCAGACTCACCAGACCCCGGGTAGAGACCACCAGCCACACGGTGTTTGTTGACGTTTTTTCTTGGGGGGGATTAAACCCTGAGAATTAGCTGTTTCCAGTTTATCGCTGTGAAACATTAGATGTGTCTTCATCAGTCATGTAACTACTGAGAAGGTCAACATTAACAAGATCTGATCGTGAAGCAGGTTCTGCAGATATACTGTGCCTCCTGTGCTTTTCATTTTAATATTATTACATTTCATTTAGCTGACGCTTTTATCCAAAGCGACTTACAATAAGTGCATTCAACCATGTGGGTACAAACCCAGAACAACAAGAATCAAGAAAGTACAATTTCTTCCAAAAAAAAAGCAAAACTACAAAGTGCTATAAGTAAGTGCTACTAAATTGTTAGTTTCAACATGTTTTGTTCAAGGTACAGTCAAGGTATAATATAACATGGGAGGTCATTAGATCTGCAAATGGTAAATCAATTATAAGTAAGTCTATAATGTGTGTGTGTGTGTGTGTTTAGGTTCTGATCACGATTTATGACCCTAACCGTAGCAATGGGGCATTTAAAGGGAGTTTTAGCTCATTTAAACAAACTACTTTTATTGCTGCTGCTCCAACTTTTGATCAAACCCTTCGTTTTGGGTCGTGCACCTGCCCCCCCCCCTCCACTCCACACAGTATCATGTCTCCACCCAATCTGGCAACATGGGCTCTCCTCCAGGTTTTTGCCTGATCTGTGGATGCAGACGCCACCACAGATATTTGTCAGACACTGAGCTGGATTAAAGCATCGCCACAGGGGCTAATTCAGTGTTTCCCTGTTAATTACATAGACTGTGGTGAGCCAACCGGCTAAATTGTCCCCTGTTAGAACTGGTATGACTTGTTACATACCTCAGTAGGTTTAGTTAAAGGTTTAGTGTGTAGAATTCTAGTGACATCTAGTGGTGAAGTTGCATGTTGCAGCTGAATACCCCTCATCTCCCTCTCCCCTTCTAAACACTAGGGAGAACCAGTGGAAGACTTTGGTTTTAATAATAACTCAAAAGGTGTTTAGTTTGTCCCCTTTGGGCTACTGTAAAAAACATGGCGTCCTCTGTAGAGTGGACCCGCTCCTAACAAATATAAAGGGATCATTCTATGGTAAAGATAACAACAATATAATGTAGGGTCATATCACACACTACATAGAACCCCACTATTTTATATTCATTTTCTGCCAATAGATCCCTGTCACCTACATCTTACACACGGAACCTTTAAGTATAATTCTGAGGTTTTTACTTCTACTTTACATTCAAATGTTTAACTTTTTGCTCCACTACATTTTAATAGACAGTTCAGCCACTTTTCATGGAAAGATTTTAGCATTAAAATTGTGTTAATACATGGTTAAGAGATTGGAAATTACCATATGCAACTCTAAGACTGTCTGCGCTTTATTTGAAATCTATTTTTAAAAAATTGCCCCCTTTATTTGTGAATTGGTGTCAGGTTTTCTAGCTTGTGGATTATTTGAAACAAGACATGCTTCCCTTATGGTCCAAGTATGTATCCAAGTTTAACTATATATTAAAAATGTTTTCACATTATCCAGCATCTCTAGAAGTTCATATCTAGACCATGTTCGAAATGACCAAAAACTGATATACCAATACAGTTGTGATTTTTTTTGACAGCTTCCCTTTACCCTTCTCTTGACAGAGTAGATTGTGGCGACGGTTTTGCAGATGTAAGCTGTAACATCAGCCGTTATCTCCTCCTTAACCTCTTGCAACATCTGGATTTGGGCTGGAGGTTGCAGTGGAAGTGCACAGTCAGCCACTATTATATCTGAATTAACCCATCAAAGTATGGTTATTGTATCAGGTGTGTGGGGGGTGGACAGCGTTGGAGCGTGAAGTTCACTGACCTCAGTCAAGTAATTTAGTTTTATATTGTCTGATGTAACTTTGCTCTGCTTCTTCTCTGTCCTTTATGTATTTAGACCTGTCGCTGGTCAGGTTTATAACTACCGAGCTCACCAGAGGCTATTTCCTGGAACACAATGAGGCCAAGTACACAGAGCGCAGAGAGCGGGTCTACACCTGCCTGCGTATACCCAAAGAGCTGGAGAAGGTAAACACACAAAACATTCACTCTGCGACATAATCAAATGATTATGTCATAAATTAAACAAACTCATTTCCCTCTTCCTCTTTATAGCTGATGACATTCGGCTTCTTCCTGTGTCTGGACGCCTTTCTCTACGTGTTCACGCTGCTGCCGCTCAGAGTCATTCTGGCCCTTTTAAGGCTCCTCACGCTGCCATGCTGTGGCGTCAGGTAAAGTTCACACAGAAGATAGTCAGCAGATTTTTTTAAGCAGTTCCCTTAATTGATCTTTGGCCACAGCGATGATCCGTATTCGATAAATCATTAAAAGCTTTTCCTTTGGATAAGCTTTGTTCAAACAATTGACAATGGGTGTTCATTGAATTGTGTTAGGTATACTTTAAAGGATATTTAAGGCCAGTGCACCATCAGTACAAACTCGTTTTTACCAAAGTATTATATCATTTGATCTACAGATGTTGCATTTAAGAGGTTTTTCTGCCCTGTAGTTCAACGTAATAGAAGAGTGTGAGTGTCCTTCTGGTTGTGTTTGAACTTCTGTACAAACTACTTTTGAAATGACTCCTTATTTAATCAGTTAACAGATGATTATTTTGATAAGCAAAAGTTGTATGTGCCTTTTAAGCAAGAATTTCAACCATTCTTTGGTTTCAGTTTTAGTTTAAGTTTGGGATTTAGTGTTTTTCATAATTCAATTATTTGCTTAAATTGAATATCTTTGAGCGTACGATCCGAAAAAACCTTATGTTCAAAATCAAACATAAAATTGTGATGGCCATTCCCAGACTTTCGTAATTTTATAGACCGAAACAATCAAAAAGGATTGAAACATGTTGTTTTATTGAAGATGAAAACAGGTTTCCGTTTCTGCAGTGGACTGGTACAATCTGACAAATCCACTCAGGACAGAAACAGCCATTGCACTATTGTGCTTGACCTGTAGAGGGCAGTGGAGCTCTGCCTGACTCAGACAGCATGTGATTTTGAGTACAGTCTAGCATGTGTGTGTTTGTGTGTATTTCAGTGGCTCCCGCCTGCTGCAGCCAGCACAGGTATGTGATGTCCTGAAAGGCTTCATCATGGTGTTGTGTTACTCAATGATGAGCTACGTGGATTACGCCATGATGTACCACCTCATCAGGGGACAGTCTGTCATCAAACTGTACATCATCTACAACATGCTAGAGGTACGCCCACGTAAAACATCTGAGAGTTCTTAACTCTGAATCTACTGCAGAGTTAGCCGCCCACTCATTTACTCCCCTTGTTGTGTTGTCAGGTGGCGGATCGCCTGTTCTCCTCATTTGGTCAGGACATCCTGGACGCTCTGTACTGGACGGCCACTGAACCCAAGGAGAAGAAGCGAGCGCACATAGGGGTGATTCCTCACTTCCTCATGGCCGTGCTCTACGTCTGTATCCTCACTGAGAAAGACTTGTTGTTGTCCTTGTAGCAAAGACAATTAGTCATTACGTCAGTTAACATGAAAGGAACAGATGAGAGAAGATAATTGCAAGCAAGAAAAAATCAGAATACAATCGCATAAAAATGGATTTGGCTTTTGATGATATTGATACCAAATCAATTTAAGGTAGTATCTACATATGTATTTTTATGCATACATATACTGTGTGTAGTAGTGTACAAACAATAACTGACAAGAATGATGATTCTCTTATTGCACATTTATTCCTGGGTACTGGGAGGAGGTGGAGACATGTCCATTTTTATTGCAGTCTATGATCAGACTGAAAACCACAGTACTGTGGAAATTGCGATTAAACACAACACAACTTCCATCAAGTCGGAAACACAAGTGGTGCTCCGTTTATTTAACATCAGAAACAAAACAACCAAGATGGCGTTAAATATCCCAGCATGCCCTGGGGTCTCAGACGTCATTACGTTTTCATCATGCATTGGGATCCTGACGTCATCACGCTACACGGCATGCCCTGGGGTCGACGTCATTACCCACGTAGGAGACTGACGCCGAACGCATTAAGTAAATAACGGTGTGAAACTATACTGAGCACGAGGGTGAATTATGTAAGTCCCTATTCACTACAGTACAATGTTTATACTGCAGCCCTCATTGTGTTTCTTCCTTAACATGTTTGTACCAAGTTCTTCACGCCATCCTCATCATGGTTCAGGCCACAACTCTCAATGTCGCCTTCAACTCCCACAACAAGTCTCTTCTCACCATCATGATGTCAAACAACGTGAGTGTGATGCTCGCAGACATAATGACAGTGAACGCAGCACAGCAGGAGCTCAGTTAAATGATATTTTTGTCTTGTTCCCTGCAGTTTGTGGAGATCAAGGGGAGTGTGTTTAAGAAGTTTGAAAAGAACAACCTTTTCCAGATGTCTAACAGTGGTAAGTGCCGGACGAAATTGCGAACATGTGCCGCACACATCACAATTTTTTTGGGACATTTTGTCCCTCGCCCTTCAAACTTGGCGATTTAGCGCAAGGTAAATTTATGGAATCAAACTCCGCCGCTGTGAGTCAAAAGTAGGTTAATCCTGGATTGATTTGTTTGTTTCCCACAGACATAAAAGAGAGGTTCACCAACTACATCCTCCTGCTCATCGTTTGTCTGAGAAACATGGAGCAGTTTTCATGGAACCCTGGTAACTAACACAGCTGCTTTATCTATGTATGTGATCACATGAGGTTATAGATCCATCATTGGTTCATCCTCATCTCTTCACTGTCTGTCAGCCTTTCTCTATCCCTGACTCACTTGAAATTAAATCCTATTTACTACTGCTTTGAATATTGACACGGATACATTTTGTCATGTGTTTCTCCTTAGACCACCTGTGGGTGCTGTTTCCTGATGTAGTCATGGTGATAGCATCAGAAGTTGCTGTGGATGTTGTCAAGCATGCGTTCATCACCAAATTCAACGACATCAGTGCTGATGTGAGTCCTTTCACTGCAGTATTACATAGAGCACTTCTTCAGCCTTGTTTTGGAGCGAGTAGGGTTTAAATTTGACAATATTTATTGAATTCCCGGTCCATTTCTTCAGTTGTTAGAAGTCACATCTTAAAGTCTTCATGCATAGAGGGGGTTTCCTCAGTTAATTTGCCTTTTACTTTCCTTTTGTCTGAATACATTTAAAGGCTTTTAGCAGAGTCACTACATTCATTAGCCAGGTGTCAAATCCTTTGGGATACAGTGTTCATCACTATAAAAAACATGTTGATAGGACGATATTGAAATATTGCATTTGGAAGCTCATGAAAACACTTTTTCAAAGATCAAAGAGAAAACTTGTGTCTCAATAGATGATTTGATTTCCTCTTCCTCCCTGTCTTTTCCTGCTCCACTGACCTACACTCTGTTGCCTTGTTTGTGAAACTGGTCCTTTCTCTTGTTCTCACACGTTCCACTCACACCAGATACTCTGTCGTACCAGAGGGAAACCTACGACCTTGTTTACTTCCCGCCTCCTTCCCTCTTGTGTTCTCGTCCTCTTTGATTTCCTTCAAGGAGTTGTAACCACGGTTATGTAATGGAAACCAAAGCCACAGGAAGGGATTAACCCCTTTATCTCCAAACTGTCAATCCTCATCACACAAACCTCACTCACCTATATTTAGCTTTGGACCACTGGTGAATCCCGTTCTCATTTAATCCATGTGAACACATTTTAGTTGTGTCCTTTTAAGCTAAATTTAACTGATGTTTACTTTGACTCGTCTTCACTACCGACAACTTTACTCCTTACTTTTATCCAGTACAACTAATCAACTCATTATTGTGAGACGCCAACAGGAAACTTAAGTTTTAATGATGGTTTTGTTACCCTGTGTTTTTTCCCAGGTATACGGAGAATACCGAGCCAGCCTTGCCTTTGACCTTGTCAGCAGTCGACAGAAAAATGTGAGCAAAATAAACTCAAACATTTGCTTTGTCTCAACCAGACTGTAAAACCAGTTTATGATAAACCTTTGAAGTGTTCCCCACCATAAAATATACTGATGAATTCAGGTTCTGTCCATTCATCCTATATTTCGAAGGAGCTCAGTGCATATGATAATAATGGTAGAATGCACTTCATACCGTTTCATAAATTATTTCTCTACATCTGGACAGAAATGGATGTAAACTGTATTATTATTAGGGCCCGAGCACCGAAACGGTGGGAGGCCCTATTGAAATTGTAAGGATTATTCTGAGCGTAGTGAATGGGCTTTTTGAGGGCTTTCCCATGCTCAAAAAGTTTCTTAAGTTTGCAGTAAATTAGAAAGTGGTGAAAATTGACGTATTCTGGAGTAATTTGAAATGGGCGTGTCAAAATACCTCAACCGCGCCACCTACGGAAAAGCCCCTCATTTAGCATTCACCGATCCACACGAAAATGAGGACCGTTGTGTATCATGACCAGATGCACAAAAAAGTCTGTGAGTGCATTATGAAAAACGCAACAGGAAGCCCGCCATTTTGGATTTAGTGGCCATTTTGGCCATATTCCACATTTTGACTTTGATGTACTTGTCGTAGAGTTTTCATCAAATCAACTTAAAATTGAGATGAGTGTCATCACAACAAGACGGAGATTAAAAGTTATCGATTTTTCATCACACAGTGTGACCGTGGCGTAGCATCAAAGTTTGATTACACGCCATTAAAACACGAGGTTCTGTAACGCGGACATACATGGACGATGAATCCTTTGATGCTGAGCCGTAAACAAACAACTCCACTCCTGCAGTGACAGTGGTCATTAGGGATGGGGGAAAAAAACGATTCAGTTACAAATCGCGATTCTTGTGAATGACGATTTTAAATCGCCCTGCTGCCTTCGAAATCGTTTTTTTTTAAAAACAACATATTTATTGGTTTATACGAGGGGGGATATATGGGGGGGAGCAACATCACCCCAGAGCATGTTGACCAGCTCTTGTTTTTGCACAAGAATCTAAACATACCCAGGCACTAGCTTTGCATCGCCTACATGCAAACAACAATGAAGCATAGCCTACTTTTTGTTAATTTCAAAGTTTATATTTTAAGTAAACTTTTATTCATTCTATTTTATTTACCTTTTATTTATTGTTTAAAAGTAGCCTAAGTGGCATACATTTCTTCATCTGTCAGTATGTGTGCAGTTGACAGGGGCTATACAATAATAGGGCACATTTTTATTTATTTTCTGTATTGGCTGCCCGGTTAGGTTATAAGAGTTAGGGTCATTAAGTTAATGTTAATAGTTGAATAAAACTTGTAAAGCTCTAAGTGAATTTGACTGTGTTGTATTTGAAGGTATGATTAAACTTTTTTCCATGGTCCAGTATTTTAAAAAAAAATAACCAAAAGAAATCGCAGAAAATTGTAATATCGAAACGCAATACTAAAGGCTCTTATATACTACTACGTGTCCGTTTCTCGGAGAGTTCTCAGCAGGGGGCAAAGACTCTTTTAGATTTTTACTTCTCCGTCAGTCTCATCTGGAAAAAATTCACCGCCAAACCCATAGGTGGCGCAACGGAAGACGAGCTCAGAGAAGCCTACCCCATTTGGGAAGAAGAAGTCCACGTGTCTCTGTTGACATGTTAGCTTGCGTCCCACACACTGAACCATGGCAACTAACAGAACTAAATAAAGTGACACCCAGCGGGTCAAAATGCTGATGTTATCGTTTCTTAGCGCAGCGGTTCCCCGGTCTTGTTTCCGAACTGTGTTGCTGATTCCACAGCTTGAATCTGCTTGAGGCTACATGTAGCTAGAAGCTACACGGACCTAGCTCCCCCCAGCTTCCACACACAGTCAGCAGGGACTCCCGACACTAACTACTACTATCCAGTGTTTGCTTCTAACCTGACGGTATTATAGAAACAGTGTCATGATAGAAGTGGAATTAAAGTCGTGATGGCGGGTTCTTGCACTGTTACCACCGCAGTTAGCATGGTGGCTAGCCTAGCCCGCTAGCCTAGCCTGCTAGCGCCGTTTTGAAAGCTCGTTATAACCGTCTGTGACCGTGCACACATGCCCTCAGTGCTCGAACGAGCCACCGTCAGCCGGACAACTCCGCTGGCTTAACACACACGTCACATTAATCGTAGAATCATAGTTGTGTTTGGGTTTGATGCTACATGGAAGTAAACAGGAAGTAAACAGGAAGTTTGAGGTCCGGAAATACGGAAATGACGTCATACGGAAATGATGTCGTTCGCGGACCAATCACAGCCAAGAGCGGTCCGTCGGGTCTCAAACATGAAGACGGATAGTTCGAAAAATCAGACGTGTACGAAAAGCTGTACGAAGCATTCGGAGAGGGCGTTTCACGACGGATAGGGCGGTCTTATCTGTCCGTAATAGAAGAAACGGAGAGGCATAAATTGGCCTTTACAGAATCGCAATACCCACAGAATCACAATACATATCGTATCGCCACCTAAGTATCGTGATAGTATCGTAACGGGAGGCCCCTGCCGATTCCCGTCCCTAGTGGTCATAATTCAAAGGAATCTTTATGTCTGGTTATTATTATTATTTGCCATTTTGGGCTTTTTCAGGGCCTAGACCAGGGGTGTCTAAACTGCGGCCCGCCATCCACTTTTAATTGGCCCGCATCAAAGTCTAAAAATATAACAGTATGTCACACTGTTTAAAGGCAGCTCTGTTTAAAGACACTAAAGGCAGCTAGATTTGAACAGTGTGACAACACTGCTGAGGAGAGATAAGACTGTTGTTCTTTTCAATAGTGTGTTAAAACGTGGGGAAAAGAGGAAGTGAACGAGAGAGGAAGGATCAGAGATCTGTTTCTGTTCAGAGGAAGTGAATCTGTTCTTCAGTCTCTGGCAGCAGCTGAAATGGAGCAGCAAGAAAATCAACTGGACAGAGAAAGGTTCTGCTGTTTGATATGTGTGGATCTACTGAAGGATCCGGTGACTACTGTCTGTGGACACATCTACTGTAAGAGCTGTATTAACACCCACTGGGACAAAGAGGAGGAGAGAGGAAGCTACAGCTGTCCTCAGTGTAGACAGACCTTCACACCGAGGCCTGTCTTGGAGAAAAACACCATGTTAGCTGATTTAGTGGAGGAGCTGAAGAAGACTGGCCTCCAAGCTGCTCCTGCTGATCACAGCTCTGCTGGACCTGAAGATGTGGCCTGTGATGTCTGCACTGGGAGAAAACGGAAAGCTCTCAAGTCCTGTTTGGTTTGTTTGGCCTCTTATTGTGAAAAACCCTCGGAGAAGCTCCAGGAGAGCATCTGCTCTCGTCACGACGAGGTGATGAAGATGTTCTGCCGCACTGATCAGCAGTGTATCTGTTATCTCTGCTCTGTGGAGGAACATAAAGACCACGACACAGTGTCAGCTGCAGCAGAAAGGACTGAGAGGCAGAGAGAGCTCGGGCTGAGGAGACAAACAATCCAGCAGAGAGTCCAGGACACAGAGAAAGACGTGAAGCTGCTTCCACAGGAGGAGGAGGCCCTCAATGGCTCTGCTGATAAAGCAGTGGAGGACAGTGAGGAGATCTTCACTGAGCTGATCCGTCTGCTAGTGAAAAGAAGCTCTGATGTGAAGCAGCAGATCAGATCCCAGCAGGAAACTGAAGTGAGTCGAGTCAGAGAGCTTCAGGAGAGACTGGAGCAGGAGATCACTGAGCTGAAGAGGAAAGTCCATGAACTGAAGCAGCTCTCAGTCACAGAGGATCACAACCAGCTTCTACACAACGACCCCTCATTGTCACCACTCAGTGGATCTACACACTCATCCAGCATCAGGTTCCGTCCTCTGAGGGACTTTGAGGACGTGACAGCAGCTGTGTCACAGGTCAGAGGTCGACTACAGGACATTCTGAGTGAGACAGAGACAGACATTTTACAGATTGTGTCTCAAGTGGATGTTTTACTGCCAAAACCAGAGCCCAAGACCAGAGCTGACTTTTTAAAATATCAACAGAAATTCTCATGGGATACAAACACAGCACACAAATGTCTGTTATTATCTGAGGGAAACAGACATGTAACATGGATGAGTGAAGATCAGTCTTATTCCAATCACCCAGACAGATTCACTGATTGGTGGCAGGTCCTGAGTAGAGAGAGTCTGACTGGACGTCGTTACTGGGAGATCACTCTGCGGGAGGGAGATGGAAGTGGTGTAGCAGTCGCATACAAGAATATCAGCAGAGCAGGAGGCTCACGTGAATGTGTATTTGGATACAATGATAAATCTTGGGCATTTTATTGTAATGGATACAGTTACAACAACAGTTTTTATTACAACAGCATCTGGACTCCAGTGTCAGGTCCTTGGTCCTCCAAAGTAGGAGTGTACCTGGATCACAGTGCAGGTGTTCTGTCCTTCTACAGCGTCTCTGACACCATGACTCTCCTCCACAGAGTCCAGACCACATTCATTCAGCCTCTCTATGCTGGACTTAGGGTTTTTGATGATGGAGACAAACCTGAGTTCTGTTAACTCAAACAAACTTGAATCATTAAAAGCAGTGATTTAGATTCTGTGTTTAAATCTTTAACTTCTTTTGTCTCCATGTTTGTTGATCAAAGTTCGTAGTTTACTTCCTCTTTTCCTCCTCTCTCCCTCACCTCCTCTCTGACCTCCTCTCCTCTCTCACCTCCTCTCTCACCTCCTCTCTCACCTCCTCTCCCTCCTCTCTCTGACCTCCTCTCTGACCTCCTCTCTGACCTCCTCTCTCTCACCTCCTCTCTCTCACCTCCTCTCTCACCTCCTCTCTCACCTCCTCTCCCTTCTCTCTCTCACCTCCTCTCCCTCTTCTCTCTAACCTCGTCTCTCACCTCCTCTCCTTCACCTCCTCTCTGACCTCCTCTCTCTCACCTCCTCTCTCACCTCCTCTCTCACCTCCTCTCTCACCTCTTCTCCCTCCTCTCCCTCACCTCCTCTCTCACCTCCTCTCCCTCTTCTCCCTCACCTCCTCTCTCACCTCCCCTCTCACCTCCTCTATCACCTCCTCTCTCTCTCCTCTCTCCCCTCCTCTCTGACCTCCTCTCTCACCTCATCTCTGACCTCCTCTCTGACCTCCTCTCTCACCTCCTCTCTCTCACCTCCTCTCTGACCTCCTCTCCTCTCTGACCTCCTCTCTCCCCTCCTCTCTCACCTCCTCTCTGACCTCCTCTCCTCTCTCACCTTCTCTCTCACCTTCTCTCTCACCTCCTCTCTAACCTCCTCTCTGACCTCCTCTCTCCCCTCCTCTCTCACCTCCTCCTGAAACTGATCCTTTACTTTTCTGAAAAAATAAACTGATCAAATTATATCTTGTGTCAGAAAAAGCTTTAAATCAAAGTCCAGCTTTGATTTAAACGTGATGTTTGTGTTAAACTGCTTCAGTTCCTAATGAATCTTTCATCTGATCAAATATTTATCAATAATGAAGCTGCTCATTAAGTGAACTCCAAAACGTTGAGATTAGATTGACTCTGCTCCCCGGAGGTAAAGGCCCCTTTAAACTAACAGAAGTTTCTCTGTGGATTTGATTTATTTTTGTACTCGACAGGCTAAAAAGATGAGCTGCTAGCGAAGATGTGTTGTCATGACGATAGAGGCTTGTTCAGCTCATGTTGTTATTTTCTTTATTAACAGAGAGAATCTTTATTAGGGCCCCGAGCACTGACAGGCACTGACAGGTGAGGCCCTATTGAAATTGTAAGGATTCTTCTGAGCGTAGTGAATTGGCTCAAAAATCTTTAAAAGAATGCCTCAACAGCGCCCCCTGGAACCCAGCCCCTAGGTTTCCACATAACCGATCTTCACCAAAATCAGGACACAAGTGTATCATGACTATTCATACAAAAGAGCCACAAGGAGCATTATGAAAAACGCAGTCCAAACTAGACACATTAGACAAGAGTCTCGACCTGATGACATCTACACAGAAAATGTGACTTAAAATCACAGCGCCTCCTGGTGGCAACAGGAAATGTCTTTTTTTTGGTACGTCTCACACTTGGCAGTTTTCCTTCTAATCCACTTTGCGAAACCATGTCAAACTGTGTCAAATGGGTCTCAAGACATTGATAATGTAGGCATAAGACTACTGTGACCTTTCGTCAAGTGCATTATTAATGGCGTGGAATCAAAGGTCATCAACTCGCCATGACACACGAAATCGCTGTAACTTCCGTGTTCATGGGTCAACCTCCCTCAAACTACATTTTTGTGTCAACAGCCCCCCCCTGAAGATATTCATATGGTTTTAAGGAATAGGCGTGGCAAGATCACTGAATAGCGCCCCCTTAAGGTCAGCCCCCGCACTACGATTGGCCTACATCTACAAAAATCGACAGGGACATGTGTCTTTTCATGACAAAGAAATAAGTCTGTTGTATACATATGCTAGACCTAAAATTTTACTCTGATGAACTTGTCGTAGGGCTTTCATCAGAACAACTTCAACTTCTGGGAATGTCACCTAAACAAAATGGAGATATAAACCGACTCGGTATATTTGATTTCATCACACCGTGTTACCGTGGCCTAGCATCAAAGTTTGATTACACGCCATCAAAACACAAGCTTCTGTATCTCAGACATATTTGGTCCAATCGAGTCCAAACTAGGCATGTAAGACGAGAGTCGCGACCTGAAGACATCTACAAAGAAATCATGACTTAAAATCACAGCGCCATCTGCTGGCTACAGGAAGTGAAGCATTCATCCTTTCCAACGCAGAGACGAGCCCTTGGTCATTGATCAACAGGTTTGAAATCGCCTGTGTGCTCGGGCGCGTTAGTGCTACAACGTAGCCCTAGTTAATTATAAGATTAGATAATAAGCTCAATATATTTTGTCGAAGACTGAATAAGTGACAGTGTTCAGGATATGTTCACTCATATTTCCCCATTAGATATGTCATGATTTAATGTAAATAATGTTGGACTGATACATTGGTTGAACAATGTAGTTGATGTTTTCTGAGATAACTTGTTGTTTGTGTCCTCAGGCTTACACAGACTACAGTGACTCAGTGTCCAGGAGAATGGGCTTCATCCCACTTCCCTTAGCTCTGCTGGTCAGTTACTCTCTATGAAGAGCTTCTGCCATAAACACAGTGTTCATTGTTCACAGTTTAAATCTAATGTTATGTTTGTGTTTCTTTTCCCAGTTGATCAGAGTAGTGACGAGCTCAGTGAAAATCCAGGGTTCACTCTCCTTTATGTGTGTGTTGCTGTTTTACTTGGGGTAAGCATCAGTTTGTCTTTTCCAAGTTTTTACCACGCATGCAACATTTTATTAGTTATGCATTTCATGACGTAATTGTTTGTGTGTTTGTGAACAGGATGATTACTCTGAAAGTGCTCAACAGTATTGTTCTGCTGGGGACGTCGTGTGTGTTTGTCAAAGCGGCCAATATGGAAGAAAAGCTCTTCGACCCTCCACCTTCTGCCACCTCCAGCCGAGTGAACTCCAGAGCGAACCGCACCAAACACGTGAACACGCCACCACAGCAAGGTAGCAATCCTTAAAATCCTGAATTATCCCAGGGAGCAGCCAGTGTTGCTCCAGCGTCACCTTGTCTCTCCAGCCAACAGGTTCCTGCTGTTTTCCTGAAGTGGCTATTACAGATAATCCACTGCCTCAAAAACATATTCATTGTTAGTTTACTCCTTAAGTTTCTAATCTGCTTAAATTAATCTCTGTCTCCCTCAAAAGCAGAATCCACTGCAGACAAGGGAGGAACCCCACTGGCCTCAGACAACCCTCAGCCCAACACCACTGCTGAAAGCTCGCCCCCCACCTTTCCCAAGAGCGATTCGGACACATTCCTGACGACGCCCGACGAAGAGGATGATGACAAGATCATCAACACCGACACAGGACTGGAAGGAGATGGACTCAAACCCAGAACGCCCAAGAAAGACTTGCTAGAGATAGACCGCTTCACCATCTGTGGCAACAGAATAGACTGACGGCCACAGAAACCAGCCAGTGTCCTGGAAACACAGCAAGGTTCAGGGATCAGACACGGGTCATGGAGCGCGCTCACAGCGGACTTATCCTCGTGCACCTGACCCCAGGAGTATTTATTTATTTATTACTGAATAAAAACCAGCCATGGCATCAAGCTGTTACTACAAGCAACGGAGGCTGCTTCAGATGTTTCCAGCTGGACCAGTTCCATTTCAGGTAGACTCTGAGGATGAGTCGCAGTCGTCAGGGCAACCTCCAGAAATGGTCACTGGTGACAGCAAAGCAGAGAAGTGGCGTGCAGCACGGCTGGCGTCCAGCCTGTGTGAGGTGGTAGGGACGTGACAGCTTGACTGTGCGAGCGTGTGTTCAAAAGCACAATGCAACAGTTTTTAGACTGAACAAAAATAAGTGTCAATTTTTTTATTTTCAGATGTTTGACTAATTAAAATATTTCAAATGAAGTTTTTATGAAAAATCTCAGACCTTCTTCCTAAAATCAACCGTGTTTAGCTGCAGGATTAGGACTCATCGTCACATTAACACATTGTGGAAATCATAAAGTCGATCTGCTGACCCCAACACTCAATTCACATTTTTATTTGAATTGAAATTTTGTGATGAGCCCAGATGTTCATCACGATAATGATGGGAGCAGCTTCAGGTTACACAGTCCGGACACAGTCGACTGGTTCGGCAGATATTTCTATTTAAAGAGATTTTTTTAATTTTCCAGTACAGTCCGTGTGTAAGCTCATCGCTCAAGCATGCAGCCTCGAATAATCATTTCATCAACATCGGCTTAGAGCAATTTCTATATTGGAAACTGTGAACTACAGAAATGTCTCGGTGAAGTGCGACCTTGTGCTTGGTCTCATTTAAAATTCATGGTGTTTGACATCAGCATCAATTGAACATATTTTTCAGTTTTCACTGTTATCTTCAGAGTGGTATGAAAAGTAAAAATTACATGTATGCATGTAAAACTGTCAAATCTAAACGATAAGAAACAGGATGGTGGAATCATGTGTAAGCAGTGAACTCAGCAGTTTTCATTTTTCCATAGAGCTGAGCAAAAGCTAAAAGCAGGTTTGTGCCCTAAAGGCTGTTGTTGGTATTGTTTGATGTGGTGATGCTGGCTTTGAATTTGAGAAGAGGCTCTTAGGAAACATCTATGTTCCACAAGAAGTCTGACTGTTAATGCTGTGAAAACCTGCTGCGCTGTGTAATCAACTATGTGTATCCAACAACTCTATCTGCTCTGAAGTACCGGGCAAATGTTAAGTTCACCCAGTCTCTGGTTTTTGCCTCTCATGTATCATTGTTACATACAAACTAAAATGGAAAAAAGACGCCGGCGGATCTGTTAACAGATTAACAAGATCTTAAAATGATTCGTTGTTGTGATGATGGGTGTGGAACCATCAGCTTCTTATCAAGTTGCTGAATAACAAGGTTTTTCAACAATTTTCAAGTTGCAGCTCTTAAAAATCCTCCCTCAATTTTTTACTTAAAGTTTTTTTAATAGTTCTACACTTGTTGCCTACGTTGCTGTTATACACAGTTTGTATACAAAATATTGTGTCTACGTTTTCTGAAGATGGTCTTGTTACCAGGGATGAATTAGAGTTGCTACTTCTTTCTGTCTAAGGAGAGGGATGTAGAAAGGGTTGATTCTCCTCACTCAAGTCGAAGGTAAATAGATGATGTCACCTGTTAAGTCATATGAGGCAAAATTGTGATTTGCTATACAAGTCAAATTTGATTAAACTTGGAAATAGATGATAAAGGTCTTGCAAAGCATTAAATCTTAGTGTTAGATCAAAACCTCTTTAACCCAGGAACAAATTATGAATTAGTTTCCCACCTCGAACTTGTCATCCTGGAAAATGTATGTTGATTATCGACATTGTGCAGGATTCTTTATGCTATGGATTTAATATTTTTTAAATCCATATGGTCCTAAATCTTCTTTACGAACCTGAGAAGAGAATATTGTTACTGCGTTGCTCGGCATTTATCCTTCAGGAAAATAGTCTTACCTCAGCTGTGACTCAAATGTGCAGGTTGTTCATGAGAGGCACAAACCGGAGATCAGTCCCACCTCTCTATGGGAGGACATTCAATACAAGAACATAACTGCATATTTACAAATGAAGGATCAAGAGTGTGTATGTGTCATGATGGCGTGAAGTGTGTGTGTTTGTGTGTGTGTGTGCTTGCAGTGCATGAATGGTTCTCACTACTTGATGTATGAATCAGATCAGATCACGATCCATCTGTGTAAAGCATCTCCTCACATGGTAGAAGGAGAATAAAAACTTTTTTTTTCTAAGCCTTTCTGGTTTGATTTCAATGTTTAACCATCAGTGTGTGTGTGTGTGCTCACACAGGAACAGTGGTGAGTGTTTCAGTGGAAGGAGTCACTTCTGTTCACAAGGCAAACACTGACGTCCACTGTTCCACTTGAATGGGCATTCGGAAAGGGGGGGGTGTCTGTCATCACAAACATTCTCACACAGAGGGGTCTGCTTCTGGAGACTCAACTTGCACTTTCCCGGTTTCACAGTGAACCAGCTGCCGTGTGGGGTCGTGTGAGGAGGTGAGACCGGATGAAAGTGAGCACTGACGTATGTCGCAGACTTCAGAGCCGTTTCTGTCACTGTTGCTGTTTAAACTCTGGGTTTTCCCTTTTCTGAAAATCAAAATCTCACCGGCCTCGACCGTCTCTTCTATCTGATCCACCTCAGAAGTGAAGGTCAGCTGCTGAGTGACAAGCGAGGAGTCAATGACCTGCGTGCAGAGAGACCCTCTGTGGATGTGGGCTCTGTAGTTATGTGTATTACATTACTGCCAATAGATCTCACTAAGTTCTACATACTGGTCCTTTAAACGACTCTTACCAGGATGTGGAGAAAACCAATATCAAGTTATCCCTGATTTTAACTTCTAACGAGAACAAAACACTCATCTGTCCAAACCCACAGATTGTCTATGTTCGGCTCAATTCAGCCTCATTGATAATATTTTACTTTTTTGTTCTTTGACAAATCCAAGTGTCTGTTGGCAAAAGTACTTTAAATTACATACTGTAAGTAACCTGACATTCTTTGTTGTCATTTATAGCCAACTGCTTTATACCTCTACTACAATTTAGAGGGAAATCTCTACTTTTTCCTTCACTGCATTATATGATAACTGAAATTCTTATTTCACTGATTATTTTCCATTGTAGACAATTTAACATACACAATATGATGCTGCTGTTTATTAAACCAACCAACATGTTTTTATATAGTAGCTGCAACAATTATTCAAATGATTGTGAACAGAACATTTTTGCCAGATATTTTGATAACTTGAGTTTAGATTTAGTTTTTCATATTTTCTAAAAATTGAAGCTATGACAATAATATGCCAACAATACTCTCTATACCTTTATCAAGCATCAAGCATACATACTTTAATAATAATGATGATGATTACATAGTTTTGTGAGGTGACATTGTTCTGCTTTAGTTGTACTTTTGCACTTGATACTCAAAGAACTGTCAAATAATAATACTTGTGTACTTTTGCAACTTGATACTTACAGTACTGTCAGTGAAAAATACTTTTACATGGTATAACTCTGACTTGTTAGAAATGTAGTTCAGAGACAGACCGATAAAAAGTACTTCTACAATGTATTACTTTGACTTGAAGTAATGCAGTTCAGAGATGGACCGAATAAAAGTAATTTGACAAGGTATTACTTTGTCTGTAGGTAATGAAGTACAGAGACAGACCAGTTAAAGGTACTTTTACACAGTATTTCTATAAACTTGAAGTACTGAAGTACAGAGACAGACCAGTTAAAGGTACTTTAACACAGTATTTCTATACACTTGAAGTAATGCAGTACAGAGACAGACCGATTAAGAGTACTTTTTAATGGTATTACTTTGACTTGAAGTAATGAAGTACAGAGTAAGAGCAGTTAAAGGTACTTTTACACAGTATTTCTATACACTTGGAGTAGTGCAGTACAGAGACAGACCGATTAAGAATACTTTTTAATGGGATTACTTTGACTTGAAGTACTGCACTACAGAGACAGACCAGTTAAAGGTACTTTTACACAGTATTTCTATACACTTGAAGTAATGCAGTACAGAGACAGACCGATTAAGAGTACTTTTTAATGGTATTACTTTGACTTGAAGTAATGAAGTACAGAGTAAGAGCAGTTAACGGTACTTTTACACAGTATTTCTATACACTTGGAGTAGTGCAGTACAGAGACAGACCGATTAAGAATACTTTTTAATGGGATTACTTTGACTTGAAGTAATGAAGTAAAGAGACAGACCAGCTAAAGGTACTTTTACACAGTATTTCTATACACTTGAAGTACTGCAGTACAGAGACAGACCGGTCAAAAGTACTTTGTAATGGTATTACTTTGACTTGAAGTAATGAAGTACAGAGTAAGAGCAGTTAAAGGTACTTTTACACAGTATTACTATACACTTGAAGTAATACACCAGAGATACACCAGTTAAAGGTACTTTGACATGGTATTACTTTGACTTGAAGTACAGGGACGGACCAGTTAAAGGTACTTGTACACAGTATTTCTATAAACTTGTTGTACTGCAGTACAGAGACAGGTGACTGCACTTCGCGGGGTCGCGCACCACAGATGCGTCCAGGCAGCTCTTCGCGGGCACGAGCGCGGCTGGGCTCTCTCGTGCCCGCGCAGCTCGGAGCCGGTGGGACAGACTGAGGACACCCGGGGGATCGAGCTCATCTTCGGCCACTGTTCCGCTCTCAAGTCGTCGCAGAGCTCCGGGGAGATGTGTGTGATGAGTCCGCCCCGGGGAACCAGGACCTGAGGGCCGCTGTCAGAGTGGGACAAGAAGAAGAAGAAGAAGAAGGAGGACCAGAGGGACCAGAGGGACCGGTGTCCTCTCCCATCTACAGCCCGTCTCCCTCCTCCATCCTCCCGCCGCTGACTGCAGCTCGACCCGGGAGGAGCTGGGACTTCGACCCGGTTGTGTGTTTTTATCACTTCCCCTGTGTGTTGGGACTTTTGTGAGGCATGTTGTGGAGCAGGTGTGTGGTGCTGCTGCTCTGCTGGGGGCCGGGCAGCGGCGAGCAGCGACCCGGGGACAGGGACGGAGCCTCGGCCGAGCTCCGGACGGACCCCCGGAGACAGAGGTCCCCTCCGCCGGTGGAGCCCCTGGACTTTGGGTTCGTGCCGTCGGCGGTGTACGACACCCACGCGTACTACGAGCCCGGGCCCGTGGGGATGCTCTTCCACATGGTCCACGCGTTTCTCTACGTGGTTCAGCCGAACTCCTTCCCCAAAGGTGAGACGATTGTCCCCATGTGTGTGTGTCTGTCTGTGTGTGTGTGTGTGTCCTCCATCCATCAGCCCTGGTTCTGTCTCTTATCCCCAGGAATTCTCTAACATGATGAGGGATCCACAGAATATTAGTATCTCTATTTAACACTAATTGTCATGTGGACAAAAACACTCAAATTTAGGAATTCCAGCGTTTTTAAAATGTTCATCTGTATTTTTCGTTGTACCCCCAGAGAATGTTGATTGTGTTATAAAGAGGATAATGGTGAGATAAGAAAACAAGATAAGACAGAGCTTAATTAATCCTGATGATATAGAGTTCATCAAATAAAAACCAAGGCCTATATAGAGTTCACAATATATGTAGCAGAATAAATGATAAATGAAGAGAAAATACACATTTCAGCGTAAAAGTACAAAATGGAAAAAGCTAAATAAAGTTCCATCAATGTTACAGTAGAATTGAGTTACTATGCAAAGATCTATAGGAGGATGCATCAGTGTTATAAGTATAAGTATATGATATCACAAATGTTAGAAATAAGACAAACATGTATATTTCTAATTCTGATTCAGGACAAAACTATTTATCAATGTCATCTTTGGATTTTGTGAAATGCTGAATATTGTCACGTCTCTTCAAATGTAAGAATCTGAGTTGGAAATCAAATTCTTGAGCCATGAACCACTCCCAGGTCCCGAGCTGTGTCGAGTGGTCCCAGGGAGACTCGGCCTCGGGGCCATTGAGGTGGGAAAGTTCCTTGAGGTGAAATATAGGAGACTCTTTGGTGTAACACCAACCGGCTGACCTAATGTACGTCACTAACCAAACAACAAAGTCCAAAAAAACACCCAAACTCCCAGAGAGAGGGGAGGGGAGGGGGGGATGATCCCTACATGTGCACATCTGCACAACAGCATAGTGACTTTACGCATAACTTCCATAAAACACAAGTGACGTAAACCAGAGTTATGAGCATATTAATGGGATCCATCTCTGTCAGAGCTCCTAAGTGATTTGGAGTTGATCAGGTCGGTCACATGATCAATGCGATCGGCGTGAATGGTGACTCTCTGGTTTAGTACAGTAACCCCAGTGATTGATGGACAGAGCTCAGCTACTTACGACTAAACGCCGTTGGTTTGCCGGTTTGTGTGCACAACCGCGAGGGGTCACGTTGGAAGATGACACGGTGCAATAGGATTGAAGGGTTTTAAGTTGCTGCCATTTCGGTGTCCAGGGTTAGGGCTGCTGGCTCGGTAATCAATTAGCAGATCAGCGATTAGAGGAGGCTTTCTCAGTCACCTGCATCACCAAGTAATACCTTAATCCACCGGGCCATATGCTGCTGCTGCTGCCGGGGACTCTCCAGTGTGATTCACCGTCACACACGTGCACAGGTAGAGACCACCTGCATGTCCCGTCGCTCCCTCCCCCCCCGGCATCATGTGTCCAACGTGTCCCGAATACATGGTCAATCCATATCTAATATGAAGACAGGTCCAAGCCGGTTGATGCACAGTTTCTAACTGCTTAGAGGCTTTGGGGTTTGGCAGCCTCACCGACCTGCTCCTCTGAGCTCTAAATATATAATAATCCAATTTTTCAAGCGATAGAGTCAATTGCTCTATTAAAAGTAGTGATCAAACCGATACGTGTGTTTCGGGAGCTGATGCCAATATTTAGAGACGGCTGAGGCGTAAAATACTAGTTTCATATGTGAACAACAACAATACAACAATAATAACGAAAGAGACACTTCATTGCTGAACTAGAATCATCATTAGTGAACACTAGTGCATTATTCTTTAGATTAAAACCATTTAAAATAGATTGTGGCTTCTGCCAAGGCTCAATAGTCCCATAGAATTCATACAAGCTACATTAAATTGTACACATTCATTGATATCATTCGCCCAAACATGAGATATCTTTCTTTATAAAGGCTTTGTGTCTGTTTGCTTGAGTAAATCTCATCTTTGTAAACTACTTTTTAAGTTGAATTGAAAAGAAATATCGAATTGGCCTGACCGATAAACTAGTCCATCAACAATTAAAATAAGTGAATTAGGAAAAGACCCAAGCATCTTCCTTCTAAAACCACTGTGCATCCAAAACCTCACTAGATTTCTGTGAATCTACGTATTTGATTATTTGAGTTAAATCAGTGTCTCATTCTAACAAAGCTGAAACTGCTCTAAACTTTGAAAGTGGAATACAAAGCCTGATTTATAAAATAACCTCTTCACACATAGTCTTTGATGCAGGGAGACGGAATCATAAACTGTTCATAAAGTTGAGTTTTACTTCTTAATTTCTCCTGATGGACAAGAATTCACTCAGGATTATTATTACCCGATTATTTTATTGTCTCCGTTGTTTTATATGATACGACTGTTAACAAAAATGAAAAATATTTGATGTGGCTATGTTGGCATTAACACAATTTGCTGAAAGAATTATGACATTCAACTGCTTTTCTCTCCAGAGAGACATGTGTACACACACACACACACACACACACACACACACACACACACACACACACACACTTCTCATCTCAGTTTGCTTTTAGAATATGTAGCTGTCTCAGATAATGTTTCCTGTGACGTTGTTGTCAATGGTCAGGGTTCAATCCCGAGTCAGGTTGAGAAATGAAGAGTGTTGTGAGGGAGCGCAGAGGAAAAGTAGTTGCCGGATTAATCCTGTCAGATCAGTTCAGTAATCACTTAGTGATGTGGCACAAAAAGCTGTGCTTGTGCACAATGCTCCACAAATTTATTTAATATTTTCGATGCTAGAGAGTTTCATGCTTGTATTTGAGTGGAGACACATAATGCAGGAACTTCCCAGTAGCTGTAAACTGGTTTGTCAGTGGTTCCCGACCAGCAGCTTAACCTCCTCCTGACTCATTCATCCTTCAAATCTGTGTGAAGGTTGAATTTAGGGTGAAGAAGCATTTTGGCCTCTTTCACTGTGCGAGGAGTCCATGTCTTCTTATCCCCCTGATACACTACAGGCTAGATTAGAGGATTAGCATCCGCAGGGCCAATGCTACCACTGTGCCGCTACCACTGCTACAGATGGCATTGTGTCACACACACACAAACACACACACACTCTCACACACGCATGCACAAACAGAAAGTGGGTCATAGTCCTGGTATTTGTCTGTTTGCCTTAATTACTGTGATTGGAAGTAAACAGGATGTTTATCATGGAGCCAGTGTCTTAAATCAGATCACACGGAGGTTAAACTCAAATTGTTTTTCCTGATTGGGAGAGAAAAACATTTGTAAGATACGGGTTACATTACACTTTCATTGTTTTTAGGTTTGAAACTTAAACTTCAGGTGTCTCTTGTGGAACTGAAATTATTGTTTGATTGAGCAATTAGTCAATCAACAGGATTGATAAGTACTTAATCATTTTAAGTCATTATTTTATAGTAAAAAAAACCTAAAACAAATTCACTTCTAACTTCTCAAATGAGAATATTTGCTGCTTTTCTTTCTCCTCTAACTGAATATTGTTTGATTTGTAATAAGCAAGCAGTTAAAGTACAGTCAGTTTTGGCTCTGGAAAATTTAGAGGTGTTTTTGTCTAATATTTGTGTAACCTTAGTTACTATGGACACTGTTTTGATTACTAGTTTAAACTTATTATTAAAATATTATATTCATACTAATTTCTGTTGAATATTAATATATATATAATACTATTATTATTATCTTAGAAATACATTAATTATATAATACATTGTTTTTTTAATCCAAAAATATAATTTATTGAATTAATTATATATAACTATTATTGGTGAAATGCTTCATATCATATTTATATAAATAATTGCCTTTTTTTATTGGATTTTTTTCCATTTTTATATTTGTATTTAGGTTTAATATTTAAAGGAAAAGTGAAGAGAAAAGGAAAAGTTGTGTGTGAAACTCATCTCGAGTAACAGATGATCCGACCTGAAATCAGGGTTATGTTTTATTTGCAGAACTTTCTCTCTCTTCATGTGTTCTTAAACTAAAGTTTCTTCTTATATCGAGAACACCATGAAAGGGAAAACCCGGATTCCACCTAATCTTCTAAGTTGTTTTGCTCCTGTGGAGTTTTCTTTAGCTCCTGCTGCCGTTCAAATACATACAGCTCTTCTTACTTAGTCAGACACACAGGACAGGGAATCGTATTTTAAGTAGCGCTACGTAACTGTGCTTTGGCAAACCTCACATGACTTATGCAACAGCTTCTGAGCTGCGGCCAACAACTTCACCTCCTATTAACATCATAGGTTTTGACAGAACAGTTTGCCAGAGAAGGAGGGAGCCGGCAGCTGGCTTGTTGCAAAACAATCACAACAATGTCCATTTATATGCTGCCATCACCAGCGGGTCAAATGATCGATAACATATTGATATGTGCGTTCAATTAAAATTTGTATTTTCTTGTGAAATAATGGGTAGATAATAACTGGTGGACATAATCACGGTCCTCTAATGGTCGTCTGTTTTATTTAATCTTTGAATTGAATTGTGATGGAACTTTATTCTTTCAAACTCACCTGGTTGAGCGGGTGGCCCACATACCGAGGTTCGATTCCTCCTGCAGAGGCTGTAGAATCTGTTCTGACCCTTTGCTGCAGGTCCGATCTCTCGATCTATCATTCCAGGTTCAACTCAACGCCCCCAAAAAACGTCTTATAAATAAGAAGTTTAAATACAATGTCCACTATTCAGGAACATAAAGAGACCAGGGGCGGATCCAGGGGGGTCCTAGTTGAAGTTGTCTTAAAAAAATAGTCTGTTATTAACAATATTAAGATTAATTTTCAAAGCCCACTCAATGATGTTTGGCTTTGCTCAAAGCTTTTGAGCTAACGGTAAACAAGGAAATAGCAGGAATTGTGTTGGACGTACAGTATCAACCCCCCACCAACCCCCCCCACCTCTCTCTGTAAACTGTGGCCCCCAAATGGCCCCAGATTTGTTGAAATCCTAGATCCGCCACTGCGTCCCACAATATGTTTCGACTCCCATCATCACCCCTTAATCCTCTCTGTTTAAAACATTTAAAGGCTGTCTTACTTCCCCTTGAAAACTCTTATCATAATAAGCAAACATTTAATCTCGTCAGGGGCGGAATCTAATCATGCGGGTATTTGTTAGAGATGTCTGTGTTATAATGTTATTTTATCTTTGCCGCCTCTCATGTAAAAAGCTTCAGAGACGGTGGTCAGGTTGTGTCAGGCCTCGCAGTAATCTCTCCGAGCATGTCAGCGTGGAGGATTGTGCTCGACTCCATTTACACGTTACAGTAGGAGGGTTGTAGGTTCTGTCTTACAAACCACTGACAAGGTCAAACTGGGGTTCTTTCATTGATTAGTTGATTAAGAGTCAAGAGACAAACACAAAATGATCAGGTGCGATTGATAATTAAAGAAAAGTTGACCTATTAAAAATATCTCCTCAGAGAAAACACGGAAAACAAGGAAATATCACATTAACCAAAGAGAAAGTCTGTTTGTGTCACACTGAGTTCATGTTGGGCAGTGGGCTCTTCATCCTTTCAGGTCTAATTCTAGTGGTTCTGTAACCATCCCACCCCCACAGCCCCCTTCCCTTTCGTTTGCCACAACCACCTCTCATACTGGGTCACTGAACTAAGCTGTCTAAGCTTAACTGCCCTCTGCGGCTAATGCTAACTAAGAAGCTGAGCAACAACAGGTGGCGTCAGATGTGCTCATACGCTACATCTGCAGAGCAGACACGGACGTCTTCACCTCCACGGCTCGGACCCAGATCAGTGTTTAGTAAACGCTCACACACGGTGCAGCCATTGACGAAAAATATGCCCGACACTCCCCACCACGAGGAGATGATACCTAGAGGATTAATCACGAGGTCACAAAAGATTCCCAGTTCCTTTTCCCTTTCGCTCACCATAAAGTACCTCACAGCTTTAACAACCGAAGACCTCCTGTGATTCAGAGGCAGTTTTGTTTGCTGTCAGTCATTTATCAAAATATATATGTTTTAGCCTTTGTTTTGTCAGTGCAGAGAGGAAACGAAAAAAAGCGATTTGTTGATTGATGAAAAATCTGTTCATTTTAGGATTAGGAGAAGAAATCTCAGGTTGTAGCTTCTCAAAACTAAAAGATTTGTTTGATTTGTTTGTTTAACATATCATTAAAATGCAAATCCCTATCCAACCAAGGATAGAGGCCAACTGGAATTGTCACTATTGTCTCACATTTTATTGGCAAAAGTATTAATTGATCAATTAATTTGGACAGGAACAGTGTTTGTTGACCAACAGACAAAAACCTATAAATGAGCCAGAGTCAGCTTTATATTTCTTCTTTGGCAGTTCTTAAATTGCAACCTGATATAAAGTAAAACAACATTTCACATAAGACAGGTATTCTGGTTTGAGCAGTACAGTGTTTAGACCCTGAACTAACTGTACAGTACACCCACGATTCAAACAATGATTAAACCATTGGCCATGAAATAATCGTGTATTATGAAATGTGACGGACGACGGGGGGGTAAACAGACGTTTGGTTTACACAGCACAAACAATTTAAACGTCACCTCGTTGAAAGGTGAGAAAACAGATGGTAACAAACACATTTTATCACATTACATTTCATCATGTGCATTCTCACCACACCTGAGGACAACAGGTGTGTTTGTTTGTCTGCATCTGCGTGTGTGTGTGTGTGTGTGTGTGCGTGTGTTTGTGTGTGACAGCTGTGTCAGCATTTACATGCTAAACTGGCCTCCATCTGCTTGTCTACTGAACCGAACACATGCTCAGTCATTAGACATTTTATCAGCATCAGAAATACTTTTGGATCCCAGAGGGAATTTGAGTTTCGTTAGAATTCCTCCAACAAAGAGGATCAAAAAAATTTAAACAGACCTAGAGAATTGTAATAAATAGAAATATAATATAACACACAAAAAAAGTATGCATTATACCACTATATATGTATGGAAAGAAAGATTATATATGATTATATGTGGATAATACAGTATAAAATACATACTCTTCCTCCAGCTCTTGTTCCATTCAGCCACATGTGAGAGATTTGTCTCATAACTGGAAATGATCTTCTTTGTATCTCCGGGCAAATTGAGCTCACTATTTATTTCCGGTATGTTTGCATAAATATATTCTTGTGCACACACATTGTAGTTTCTCTCAGTTGTATTTTCATACACAAATGCTTCTATGTAATAGTACACATTTTTCCTGTAGATGATAGCATACGTATCATGTGAGTGTGTATTTGCTTACATGCGTGCAAGTGTTCCAGTCAGTGAGTGCGTGTGTGTGTGTGTGTGTGTGTGTGTGTGTGTGTGTGTGTGTGTGTGTGTGTGTGTGTGTGAGAGAGAGAGCAGGAATCTGTGTTCACCTGCTGACTAACAGTCTGGGTGAGTTACCCTCCAGGTAGGCTTAGCGCTGGCTGACCTATATAAACAAACAGACAGCTGGACGGAGCTGCAGAGCTCGGGGCAAACACACAGTTCAAACAAGTTCCGCAACACAAAGCTGTTCCATGAGGAAATACAGTCACACTGCCACTGTCTCTATGATGACTCTGATGATTCACATGAGCTGTGCGGTCAGCTTGTGAAGAGATACATGGATTCTTCCGATGTCAGTTGTAAAACATGATTTTTGCTGTTCAGCATCTGTAGATTGAAATACAATCATTTGTATTATCTGTTCTCTGTTTCTTTCAGATATGATTGTTAAAGTCATTCAGCAAAACATGGGGGGAATCAAAATACAGGAATGGAGAAAGGTACGCTTTGACTCAAGTGATGATTAAAGATGAATTTGAAAAATGAGGAATGTTCCTTTTTAACCCATGAATTAACAACTGATTGACATTTAAAATGAAGCCTTCACTGATACACCTTTGAGAGACTTTGTTCTTGCAAATATAAAAACACAAATGCAAGTTTTCTAGAAATTTCTCTTCAGACATTTTAGTCTTATGCTGTCATTTATTTGTGTTTCTCTACAATATTGTGAGTCTCAACCTTTTGATTTCAGATCTTTTGAGAAAATGTAATGCTGTGATTGGGTGCTATTCAAACAATCTGAATTAAATTGCACTGAAATAACAAAGCCTCATTGCACAGTAATAAATATCTTAAATTATATATTTATTAATGTAATGTACATATAAGTATGGGATCATATTATCACATGATGTTATTAACAATGAACTTATTTGACCCTTTTCTTCATGTTGCCTTTTCCTCATACTTTAGAAAACTGTAATGTCTTGGTCGTCACACTGACTTTGTTCTTTCTTTTCTTTTTGCTGCGGTGGTGTGTGTGTGTGTGTGTGTGTGTCTTTGTGTGTGTGATGGTGTTACAGCCAGACAACGTCGTCCTGTTGCTTCAGGTACATTTCCCACCACACTTGCAAAACATGTCTCTGTAAAGGCCCAAGAGTGAAATAATAACACTTCAATAACAACCCCTCTCCCTGTGCAGTGGATGTACTACGAGGCTGGATTCCTCATCTGTTCCACCATCGGTATCTTGTTCGTGGTGCTCACCCCGATCATCGGCATGTGTTTCTGTGTGTGTCGATGCTGCGAGAACTGCGGAGGGGAGATGCACCAGAGACAGAGGAAGAACACCGACTGTCAGAGAGGCTTCTACACCGCCTCGCTCCTCGCCTCCTCCATCTTCATCATGTGAGTGATGTTGTTGATGCTCTGTGGAAGTAAGAGATACGATCAGTCACTGACATATCACTGTGACTGTGAGAGGCCTCTTGTCTGAATCAGTGCTTTCACATCAAAACACATTCACACACAAATACATCTGAAGATCTGCGGATATGATCTGAACTTATCATCGTTCAAAGATGGGTCCAAAAGACGTCCCTCTCGATCATGGTTTGATTTGATGAAGATCTTTGTTTTTTTCCCACTACACACAACTGCTGACATGTGGTTGTCTTTCTTTGAATGTCACGTTACATTTCCTGGCTCATAGTATTACATGATATTGTATTTTATTATCGTCAAAGGAGAGAGATTGACAGAGAGAGATTTTGATTTCTCATTTAAAGCCATGAAGAAACAGGCTTCTCCAAAAGTGTCACAGACAAGCTTCATTCTAAATCTATCTTTATGTGACGATGCTTCCCTCTGCTGGCTAATAATGGTCATAACACCCAATCTGCCTCTGTGTGTGTGTTTCAGTTTGGGGGTACTTGTTGCATATGCTGCCAACCACAATGTCAGCATGCAGATCAAGAGCACTCGCCGATTGATCAATACCAACATAAGGGACATGAAGACATTCGCTAACAACACACCTGCGGTATGTACACACACACACACACACACACACACACACACACACACAGGTGCAGGTGGCAACCAACGTCAAGGTGCATCCCCACCATGACATCCACAGGTTTGTCTTGGTCTCTCTCTCTCTCTCTGCTCTGATTGACTGTGTGTGTTTTTCCTGTCGCAGCAAATCGACTACCTGACAGCTCAGTACACAACAGCAAAGAACAAAGTCCTGTCCGACCTCGACAGTGAGTGGAACTCAGGCTGTTTGCACACAGCGTTGGTCTCATGCCTCTCTCTCTCTTTGTCCTGTTGTCATGAAACCTGTTGACATGTCCGTGTTTCCCTGACAGACATCGGGCCGCTGTTGGGCGGGAGGATCCAGAGTCAGCTGGAGAAGGAGGTGGTGCCGTCCCTGGACAACGCCCTGCGAATGGCCGGAGGTAACACGGCCTCTTTGTCAGGCTTTAGTGTGACCTCCTGTTGACCTCGCACACCTGAGACAAAGCAACATGGAGGTCCACAAGCTGAAGTCTTTCAGGGACATATTCTCACCGTTTTCTGGTTGTTTTCTCCTCTTTTGATCCGCTCATATTTTTCTTTTCATCCAAAGCTAAAGTTGAGGGGGCCATCAAAGGTAATGAGAGCTGAGGTGGAGTCTGTGGTGCAGGGACTTTGTGTTGGTGTTAAAAACAGATTACTGATCCTGAACTACTCTGTTCTGTGGTGGTTTTCCTCTGTGGATTGTCTACCTGTGTAATCAGTGTTATTGTTATAATTCTCATAGTTCTGTCCTGTGGTGTGTCTTCATATACAAAACTAAATTATAATTATTTTGGCCAAAGTATTTAGTATCCATTCCTCGTCTGTTGTTTGCAGCCATGCGGGAAACCAAAGAGGCCCTGGAGAACATCAGCTCCTCCCTGGAGGTGCTTCAGGAGGGGACGGGGAAACTTCAGGCCAGCCTGTCGGGGGAGCGGGCCTCTCTGTCCAACACCCTGTCCGACCCAGCCTGCACCAACGGAGCCGTCTCTCACACCTGCAACACCATCCGATCCACGCTGTCCCAGCTGGGGGTCAATGCAAACTACATACGGGTACCAACAGCCACGAGATTAGAAATCAGAACCACACAGATATATAGCGGAAATAAGCCGTTTAATTTGCTGCAATGACTTCTTGTTTCTCATCTTCCTGTTTTTTCATTCTGCTGTTCAGCTTCCAGATGTCAATCACGCTTTGTCCAATGTCCAAACAGTCCTGAGAACAGATCTCAGCAACATTGTACAAAAGGTTAGTCTCTGTCTTCTGTTTGGCTCATGGTTACACACCTGGCATCAGTAAGCACATCTGTATCTGGACAAGGGAAATGTTGAAAGGCCTACCAGATGAGAAAAGTATTGATACCACATCTAAATACAGAGGCCTGAGGATCAAATGTCATTATCCAGATCCAGATCACATCTTAGTACCACACCCTTCAGCCTAAACATGAAATAAAGTGTCTTTTCTTAATTATCTTTCCTCTCTTTCTCTCTTTCTCTCCACTTCCAGGGTTACTCATCCTTTAACGACACACCCAGTCTGGTTAAAGAGCAAACAAAAAATATTGTCGCAGGTACAGAAGTGTATATATGTGTGTTTAGTTTGTGTAAAAACACATATTAAGCCTATTTTTATTTCATACACTTTCCCTATTCACTTTTATATTCTGTCTTTCTCTCACCTTTACCTGCAAACTGGTGGATAATGAAACCATAGCTCTTCCTCGTAAGTTCTCCTTTCTGCCTTTTTTACTTTCCGTTTCTCTAGTTTTGGGGCGTCTAGTTGAACAACATGTCTCTCTCTCTGACTTTTCTGTTTGTCTTTTTTGTTTGTATGTGCACAGGAGTGAAAGGAATGCTGGATAAGATCGGCACAGAGATAAACAACTTCGCCAAGATGTTCCCAGTGGAAGCGTCTTTGGCCAATTTCACCACTTTCCTCACTGAAGGCCAGAAGAACATTGAGTCCTATTACCCACAGATCGACCAGTTTGATTTCTACAGGTTTGTGCAAAAGTGTTTTTCAGATTAATCACAAATTCATATTATGGGGGCAAGAATTTGGCTCCTACCAGATTCACTGTTTATTGTTATTATACTATTCGTTTTAATGTAGCTAATATCAGCATTTTAAAGATAACAGTGTATAAAATAACAATGTGAGGAATAAAAAATCTGAAAAGACTTTGACAACTATCGCCTGAGTATTAAAACAGAGCTAACAGACAGTGAATATATTATATAAATATTTATAGCAATAAACTCTATTTGCATATGAAATTCAACTCAAAGTGCTTTAAAGACGTGAATACATACAGTGAACATAAAAACAGTCCAAATGAATGATGATGTTTCTGTGTGACTGGTTGATGTTTTTATAACGTTTGCTCACCAAAATAATGAAGAAATTTGATTCTGCTGCCTTCAAGTGGCAAATAAATCAGTTTTTCTAGGCTTAAAGTTTGAATTATGATGAGAAGCCTCCAGGAAATTCATATGAAGCATCAGTGTCTTCACAAATGACAACTGTGTGCGTTTGTGTGTTTGTTCGTGTGTGTGCTGCAGGTGGATCGGCTGTGTGGCAGCGCTTTGCCTGATCGTCCTGATCTTGGCCTTCAACATCCTCGGACTGCTCTGTGGCACCTGTGGCTACGATAAGCAGGCCACACCCACAACCAGAGGATGCCTATCAAACACCGGCGGCAACCTGCTAATGGCGTACGTTACTTTTCCATTCGATACACTGATAGTGGTTTTCTCGACTACAGAATGTCTGCTTGGAGAAAACTAATAAAAATAACTTTGAATTGGATTTAATATCATTTAATTGAACTGAAAGAAAATCTTAAAGAACGGGACTAAGAACTAACGTTTGCTGCGTCTCCTGCTCTCTCTCAGTGGGGTCGGCTTCTCTTTCATCTTTTCCTGGTTGCTGATGGGCGTCGTGACCACGTTGTTTGTTGTTAGCGGCAACGTGGAGAAGCTGATCTGTGAACCGCTGGCAAACCGACAACTATTCCAGGTGCCAATTATGAACACTCGCATCCCGATTAGTCTCAGTTTGACTGTCGGAGACTCTGTGGAGCAGTATTACATAACAGACAACACTGTGGTTCTTTGTGTGTGTGTGTGTCTGTGCGTGTGTGTGTGTGTGCGTGTGTAGATTATAGACACACCGTACCTGGTTCATCCTGCCAAGAAGAACTTCCTTCCTGGGATGCTGTTTCAGAATCCAAACATTGACTTGACTTTGGGAATCATGTACAGGTAACATGCCAACACTTCATACATGCAGTCTGTGCCATACCACTTTTAAAAGGAGCTGACTGGTTGAAATACATTTTTATATTTATGTAAGGACACCTGAACATACTGAGGTCTACTGTTCATGGTCAAAGTGTCATCCTGCTGTATTTGTCTTGTAGGGAGTGCTATGAGAACAACGGTCTGTATGAGGCTCTGCAGCTGGAGACCATGTTCAACATCAACTCCTTCCTCAACAGAACTGTGGTAAGTGAGCGGCTTAAAGAAAGATACACAAGGCAGGAATGGCCCTCAGTAGAGCAGAAACACGCCGATGGGCTGAAGGTGTTAACATGTGAGTTTCTTTGTGTTTGTCTTGTCACCACAGTACAACAAGGACCTGGCCAAAGTGTTTGAGAATGTCCAGGTGGACCTGCAGGATGTCGCTCTGCTGGAGCAGGCCGGCAGAGACAACCTCATGAACTTCGCCAACTCTGGAATCGGACAGATCGATTATGAGACGTACCTGTCTGAGGTAATCCGCTCAAATCAAGACTGAATTCAAAGGGACATTTATTTTAAAACTGAAATTTATGACATTAAAGATATAAATCCTCGTGTCTCGTTGTAGTTAAGCAAAGGAGTTACTCTCGTGGATCTCCTCTCCTTCGCTGCTGACCTGGAGGCTCAGGCTGACCAGCTGGTGAGTGTCATCATCACTGTGCCAACAAGTTACAACACCAGTGTTACAGCAGCCACAATCATATAATAAACTTTATTTATTTAGATAACACTTTTTAAAAACTTGAACACACAACATTTTCTAGACTTATCTGCTCTGGTAGGCAGATAATGCAGATTATTGCAATTAAAATTGAAATTTGGAAGAGACGCTCGTTTAAACTGATGTGAGTGATAAACATAGACTGTATTTAAAGATATAGTCTCCACTACCTCCCACTGTACAACAAGGAAGCAAATTTTTGGTATTTCCAAAAATATCCTGGAACCAGACGCTGTCATTTTGCACTGGTGACGACATCAAGAACCGAGAATCATCACATCAATTTGTCTAAAAGTTGTAAAATCAGATGACACTGCATGGATTTGTGTGAACCTCTATTACACCAAAATAAAAATAAGTTAAAAAGATTTAGAAAACAACTAGCTGACAAACTTTCATGGCTATTACCGCACCAACATCTGGAACTTCAATGCATGGCATAACATTGCACCGGAAAAGATGCAGCATCAGGATCTCAACTGCCAAACTAAAGAAGAAGTAATTAGCCCTTTCACACCAGTGTCATGTTTCTATCACTCCTGTGTTCTGCAGAGTCATTTGATGATCGTATTTATCCCCATTGCAGAAAAAAGCCAGATGTTAGTGGAGGTTAATAAAATGAATCTTCTACTTTAAACCATCATATTTTGTTTACGGTAACAATGATTGTAGGTTGTTGTTTTTTAGCTTCAGGGTGTAATTGTTTGTAAAAGTCCTGAAAGAGGTGTCGAAGACTGGCGGAAACCAAATGTTTATCCAGACGGCCTCTGTGCAAAAAAATAAAAGGTTTCCCTTCATGCTCACCGATCCGGCTGAACAAGCTGCCCATTCACTCACGTTTACACCGTATACATTCAGGCTATAGGGCCTGTGGCACATGGGACATGGCACAGAGAGATTAGTGTGCTCATGTGTATGTTAGGAAGGGAAGAATAATAAATCCCTCAGTTAACTTCTCATTACCTGATGGACCTGAAGATTGCATTGTACGTTTTTTGTAGGAACAACTGCAGTTAAGTCAAGTCTCATAAAGCTTTGTTTGTTTGTCTGTTTGTTTGTTTACAGCCCCGCGGCGCTCTGGAGAACGCGCTGAGAGGACACGCCAGCAGCATCAGACAGATTCACCGAGAAGTGGTGGTGCCCATGGAGCAGGCAATGGTGACCATCTCTCCCACCACACACTCAGACAATAACTCCACCGCACACAAGGTGGTCATTTGTCTGTTCAAAATGTACAAGTCTTTATTTGTTCACCATATAATCAGCATAACCACACATTGAGGATTACAGATCACAGGAATATTTCATGTCCCATTGGTTTTCTGTGTCTTTGCTCTTCCCCTCAATGCTCCTTCTGTTTTCTCTTCCTCCTTTCTTTCACAAAATGACGACAGAAATATGTCCGAGCGCGGGTAAGCCGCCGTCGCTGCACGGCACCTTGTCGGTGTATCGGTGTTTGCCGTAGCAACGTGGTTCAGCAGTGTTTGGGTGTTGTGAATTTGAACATGCAGACTTTTCAACGTACACTTGTCTTGTTTGTTAACAGTTTATGTTTTGTTTGATTTCCTCTCACGCAGAGCACGCTGACTCAAAGCATCAAACAGCTGCAAAGGACGTCCAACGACCTGCCGGTGAGGAAACTCACACACACGCAAAAACAATGTTGTATTAAACACAAAAACACTCTAACAAATTAATTTTGTTTCTGTCTCTCAGGTGAAGGTCAACAACATCCTGAGTGCCATTGATGCAGCAGAGTACCTCATCACTCATAACGCCTCCCATGTGGTGAAGCAGGTAGGAGGTTTCATGATAAAATACTGTGTTAGCTCTATAGTTGAGCTGATGATGTGGCGTTTTCAAAGGTAACCAGTGTTAATAGTGTTTGTTGTCTTTTTTTGAAATTTGATTTAAATTAATGTCAGTGCAGTAACTGATATTTCCACATGCAAAAACTTCATTTTTATGGTAATTTGACTTATTTCATGTTAGACTATTGAAAATCCTCCTTATTTATGCTGTTAATTGGTGTTTGGAAGAAATATTGTGGAACCTTTTGTCTCTGTTGTCTTACAGGAAGCAAAGGGCTACATGCAGAGCTTAGTGGGATACTTCAAACAGTACACAGAATGGGTCAAAAACTCTGTGAGTATTCTCCCTGTTCTTCTGGCCTTTTAAAGGTCACAGGTCAATTTTCGGCACAAGAAACCTGCGCACTGGGAAACTCAAAATAAAATCATATCATATTGAATTGAATGAATTGTTCAGATTTTATCAAAGTGCTTTAGATATGTCACAAGATTTTTTTTAAAGTGTAAGAAAACCACTTTGATTTAACTTGATGCTCAGTAATGAGGAAAAATCAAGCGATCAGGCAGCAGGAAGTGAAATGTTCATTCTAAACAAGTTCTGGTGACATAATTGTTTTCACATGATATGTTAATATGTGTGTCAGTGTGTGTGTGTGTGTGTGTGATCATGTGTGTTTTTCCTTACAGTTAACTGCAGAGGTGGCTCAGTGTAAACCCATCAGCAACATTGTTGACAGCATGGAGATCGTTGGGTGCAGCTTCGTAGTCGATTCAGTGGTAAGACACTGGAACAGTGTGTGTGTGTGTGTGTGTGTGTGTGTGTGTGTGTGTGTGTGTGTGTGTGTGTGTGTGTGTGTGTGTGTGTGTGTGTGTGTGTGTGTGTGTGTGTGTGTGTGTGTGTGTGTGTGTGTGTGTGTGTGTGTGTGACAGACTTCTGGAAGGAGCTCTGAGTTTTCTCGACCACACGTATGAGTACAGTATGTTCTCCAGCCTCGGACACACTCGCTCACACACACTGAATTGGACAGAGCGTGTTTTGAGGCAGGGTGGCGACTCACATGCACAGAGATCCTTCAATGTTTTCACCTGCGGCCCAGAGGAGCTGTGATATTTATGTTTTACCTATACATCATACATTAATGGTTTGTAAGAGTTTATTAAGATCTCAAAGACGCCACAGACTGTGACCAGCAGCTGCACATGTACATGTGCATGTGTTTGTATTTATGTTCTGCTCGGTATTTGCACATCTTATATATTTGTGCCTCCTTATGTGTGCAGGTTTTGTGAGTCCTTGTGTATGTGTCTTTGTGTGAAATGGAGCAGGATTAATGTGTAGGGCTGCAAATATCACTATATGCATTCATATTTTTATGATGAACTATTTAATCTGCAACTGAAACGATTTTGTCAGTTAGAGGAAAGAAAAACTGAAAAAGCATCACATGTTTCCTTTGAGATGTATTATTAATAACTTGAAATATCTGTTTTAAAGATGTTAGTTCATTTTCATGGTCAACTTGATAAAAATGTGAAAACTTACAGGTGAATTTGTTTTTCAGAACACGTTTTGGTTCGGTCTGGGAGGCGCCTGCATCTTCATGATCCCCAGTATCATCTTCTCCATCAAACTGTCCAAGTATTACAGAAGGATGGACACAGAAGACGTCTTTGAAGAGTGAGTTCAAACAACACACATGCACTTTTAGTTAATATAGAAAAAGACGGATCAATCCTTAAGTTTTACTTCTAGCTTCTTAAATCTTCCCGGATCAAAACTAAATTAACGGATCTTTTTCTTCTCTCTGTCCTTTTTCATTTTTCGGTTTCATTGTCTTTGATCCTCCTCGCATTTTTCCGTCGTTTCATTTCCTCATCTCTTCTCCAGTACCATTTACCCGTGGATTGTTGCACTTTGATGTGTGTCTCCTCTCCTGTCCTCTTCTTCCACGTGCCCTCTCTTTTTTTTGGTATTGAACACTTCAGTTTAGGATCTCTTCTTTTCTTCTCACTCTTTCCATCTGAAATGACGTGCACGATCTTGTCTTTCTTTGCATGGATTCCTGCTTCGTCTTCCTCCCTCACGTCACTCTCCCATTTTTCTACTTCTTATCCGTCTGGAGTGACGCTCTCTGAGGATCTCATCTTCCTTGTTTGCTTTCGCCAGTCTTCCCATTCTCTTTCTCACCTGTCCACCCCTCGCTCTTGTGTTGCAGTATGGGTAAAACAGGTAATCATGGTGGCCAAGTGTGCGATATCCTTGGAAACCTCTCTGTGGTCAGGTACGAGTCGTGCCCACCTAATTTGCCTGCTAGCATGCTGCGCTATTAATCGGTGGAGGGATATTTTTCTGCAGACAGAACTAAATGTACAATATGAGTTTTTTCCACAAATGTTAAATTCCCCTTGTGTATGCATGTATGTGCTTGAATGTGTGTGTGTGTGTGTGTGTGTGTGTGTGTGTGTGTGTGTGTGTGTGTGTGTGTGTGTGTGTGTGTGTGTGTGTGTGTGTACATGTACAGTATCTCCCCCTATAACGACACTCTGTTCCCTCGGGCCTCTGCCCCCCCGAGCTACCCCGACTGGTGACCCACAGGAATGTTCTCCTTTTTGAAAGAGGTATTGGTTGTTGATTTTCAGTTCCATGTGTTCATCCACTAATCCACCTTGAACTGAAGTCACCATCTAACAACATCCAGCCATTCAACCACCGTCGGTCTGATGTGACGTTTCACCGTCTTCCTGTTTCTTTCATATCACCTGTTTCGTCCATTCGTCTTTTTGAACCTTCGTCCATCACCTCTGTTTCTTTCAAATGTTTGAACGGCGATAGGCTCAAGGCCCCATGTCTGAAACTGTGAAGACTGTAACATGTTCGTCTTTGGATTTGCTCAGCGTGAAGGTCCCTCAGAGGGAACGAGCTTTTTTATTATTGTTTACCGTAAAAGAAACTTCTAAAGTGGTGTGTATTATATATAACATACTCACAAGGTAAATAAACTGATACATACGTAAAGCTTTTTTTTTTATTGTATATATATTTTAGGAAAGAAATGGCTGGCATAACTTTTAGCTGCTGATCACATCGGCCATTCCTCAGTATTGCTTCTTGTGAGTTGAAAAAGAAAAACAATAATATCGCAGATGTATCGTATGTATCCATTTAGTTACATCTGGGATTTGTATCAGTCTTAAAGGTTAAAAAAAGGATCTTGTTTTTAATTGGTTAGTTTTTAATTTGCCTTTTTTATCTTTTCCCTTAACTTTTTCTACTTTAGACGTTTGTAATGCACCAAACTCTTTGTATGTTGAAAAATCTACTTAGCATTCAATCCGATTCTGATTCTAACGCACTAACTTTCCAAGAAATATGCAAGACTTTACTTCGTCCAGGAAAATAAAGCTGTTCATAAATTTGATTTCCTTTTTTTTTCTGCAGTGGACAAGAGAGCTGGAACTGAGCTTCCCCTTGTGGTAAGTTTTACCTTGTTTATCTCAGTGACTCTATATAAAGATGGAAGTAGCATCTCCACCTCTTCTGATTGACGATGAAGCGTCTTGATAAACAGTTGATCACACCATCACTCGCCATCGCAGGTTATTTCTAACGTGGACTTATTATTTCTCTCTCTCTCGTTTTTAGGATCACCGGAATTTCCATTTTTCTTTGATCATGTAACACTTCCAGTGACAGAAGGGAAGAATGAGACTAATCAAAGAACTGTGTGGTGAGGACGTCCCAGCCCCCCCCCCCCATCAACCCTTCAAGCCCTTTGACAAGGACCTCTAACACCAGCCAACTGTAACTTATCTCATACACACCAGCGTCAGTCCCACGAGCACAACAACAGTCCTGCCAGTGTTTCATCCCGTATCCCACGTCAGAGCATTTTTTTCTGCGTAGTTAGATTGATACATAGAGAATGAATTTGTTCTTACATTGTCAGTTTTAACTTGATGACACATGTACATTTTTTACACTTTCAAAACTTTTGAAAGTTTTATATATTTTTGGGAATGTGTGTTTTATAAAATGTAAGTAGCTTTTTTTTTGTAGGAGTAGCTCCATTTTCTTTTCTTGTTCTTTTTTCTCTGCTTTGGTGAATGTTTGTAACGTAGCTCGCATCGTTTCGCCTCTCCAGGTTTACACTGACCAGATCGATTCTCAGGGATTTTACATTTTGATAAGAAGAAGAAGTCTTCACATTTTTGCCAAATGTTTGATGAGAAAACACCACTCTTAGATATGTATGTTAAATACCAGCTGTCAGTTAGCTTAGCTCTGCATGTGCGCGAAGAGTCTATGGTCATACTGGCAGTCGGGCTTTAAGCTAATGTAAATGCTAACAAGCTCACGTCTGCTATGTTTACCGTGTTCACCATCTTTGTTTTACCTGTGAGCATGCTAACATTAGCTATTTAGCACTAAGCAGAGTCAGTTGGCGTTAAACCAAAGTAGGCTACTTAACCAATAATATTTTGACCTGATGATGGCGCAAGATTATAAGTTACGTAACCAAAGGAGCATGAATTTAATCTTTCCAAGAGTTATCGATATATTTGAGTCTTGACCAAAGTGTGAGTGAGCTAAAAGTCTAACGTAACACTTAACGTGATTAAGGCGTCAATTTGGTTCAACAGGGTTTGTTTTTGAACGTATTAAAGAAACAAGGGAAAATTTGGTCAATTTTGTTACCACGTTAGCGGGGCCCAGGTCAACTCCTCTGACGCCTTTGACGCGTCTTTATGCTTCGCTAAGCTAACCGTCTGTAGCTTGATATTTGGATCCAAACTGTACAGATATGTAATATTAATCCTCTCTTGACATTGAAGCAACAAAGGTTATTTCTACGGTGGCCGAGAGAGGCACCGCAAATGAAGAAAAACAAAGACTTTGTGAAAATTCAGAAAACAACTTCATCAATTTGACGACACATGAAGTTATTGAAGTCTGCTACCCGTCAGTGTTGATGGAACTTCACAAACCATTGAGCTTTTGCATTGTGCTCTCAGCTGCCGCTTATTTCCCTCAAAACACAGAACACGGAAACTGGCTCAGTTTTCCAATCTTTGAGAAAAGAGTTAATCCTGGTCCATGCTACTGCAAGAGGCGACACGTTACAAGCTTCACAACCACACACACACACATGTACACACACACACACACACACACACACACACACACACACACACACACATACAAAATGCAGCCGGAGTTTATGGCAATGGCAAATTTGTGAATAAAAACTTCCGTCTAATAAGCGTCTGCTTTGTGTTTCTTCTATGTCTTGCACACTTAAGCAAAAAATACACAAACTCACACATTTCTTGTGTCGACGGCTCATAAATCACACATCAACTATTGAAATTTTACATAAGCTCCGTCCCACAGGTACGAATGAAAAAGGAGCTCATCTGCCAAGAAACACAGAACACGCGGGAACATTCATGTAACATATGCAGGGCTGAATACATGCACACACACAGCAGCCAAAAGGCTTCAGGTCTGTAGAGAAGTGGGGGGGGTAACAGGGTTTGCAGGGAGCGGGGGGGCCTTGGCAGTGCCTGAGGTGGCGTGACACTGCTGCATCCTATCACACTACAGTGACTTACTTTAGAAGAACATCTGTTCCCCACAACATAAACACACACTCTGGACATGTTTGCTTTCCTTGTGTCTCTTACAGGGGAACTTTCTCTCCTCCCCACCAGAGTGATGGCTGTAAAAGCCCCCAAAAAATCCCCTGAATGTACCGAGGGCATGTGTGCATTTGTACACATGTGTAGGTGTGACTGTACGCAGCAGAACACGATACTGTACACACACTCACTTTCTCCGGTGTGTGTCCACAACAGCTGCTTCATGTACGGATTATTTTAGTCTCTTTAAAGGAAGTGTCTGTTTTTAGTGTTCAGTTTTGAAACTGTATTGTGCAGTGAGGTCTGGTTGTTACATCACACATGAAATACTCACCAGTTTAAACAGTACATTCAGGTTAAATTCGTAGACTGTAAATAAAGATGGACGACATGTCTTCACTTGTTCTCACTGGCCATCTTGGAACGATGATATCAGAGTCTGCACAGTAGCGATCGGGGGGGATGGAGCCCCAGCATCAAGGTCCCATGAGATGCATGAGTTCCACAGAGTCCTCCTTTTTATCCCATCTCATAAGTAATTAAAACCAAACTTACCGAAATATTTGATGTGTATTTCGCCTTTTTAGTTTGGCCCATGTCCCATCTGCTAACATGGAGGAGGCAGGGTTTATGACCTACACTGCAGCCAGCCACCAGGGGGCAATTGAGAAGCTTTGGCTTCACTTTTGGGGAGCTTTCATTTCTTCAATCTTTATATACAGCTCATGGTTTAATCTGAGGAAAAACCTGACTTCATAAATAACGTGTAATGATAACAATAAAAGTAAAAATAATGTGGTTTTACGGCTCATTGAAGAAGTTTCTTGTCCGGGAGCAGTGAAGTCCAGGAATCTGCTGACGGTGACGATTTCACCACGGTGTTGATGAGTTTTCAGTTTTTTAGCAAGTCTTCAATTGCTTTCACCAAGTGGGAGATATTGTTCATGTTAGAAATCCCTGACTTATGGAACATGCAAACCAAATGCAAAACAATGAGATCACACACAAAGCCAATGCAACCTAAGACGAGAATATGTGCAAAATATGTGCCTCTCGCACTGGGCAATGCTAACGACACAAACGACGGTCAGGCTCAGGTAGCGCTGGAAACGGCAGTCATCCATGATGCAGCTCCCGGAGAAGACTTCTCCCCCCCGACCTTTCTAAGCCTCCGGGTGGTTCTGTGGACGCACACACACGTTAGCTGTGCAGCCAATCTCTGTCCAAACCATAGACTGTAAATACTGTAATCAACCACCAGGGGGAGATTGAGACGCTTCAGTCTTGTTTCTCTTCAGAACGTTTCGTACAGCTCCAAAAAGTGAAGCGTCTCACTCTCCCCCTGGAGGATAGTTACAGTTATAGGTTTTAAACCCTGCCTCCTCCATGTTAGTGGATGTGACATTGATTTAGTTCTTTATTTCTTATGGTTCTTATGGTCGTCCCTTCTTTATACACAGTCTTTGGTTAGGACAAAGTTTGGCTGCACAGCGATGGACTGTAGCTTTGACGGTGACACAGCAAAAACACAAACGTTGCATCTTCAGACGGATTTTATTTTGACAGGGTCACAGATCAACTTTTAACTCTTCAGCAAATAAATCCCGGCTGCACTTTTGGCTCCGGGCCCCCGGCTCCCTCCCCCTCTTCTCCCAGTCGCCAGCAGTCAAAGAACCTCCTTTGTGACATTATATAATGTCTTGCCCGGTCTTTTTTTCATAACGGTTGGCTTCATGTGTGTAGCCTCCTTCAGGCTTGTTAGTCCCCCACCCTCCCTCCTCCAGCTCCCCCAGACCCGCTGACCCTCTTCCTCCTGCAGTTTATGTTCTCCCCCTCCTTCCATCCATCACTTTTCAAGTTTTGAAGGTACCACACAAGCCACATGTAGTCGCTCTGTGTGTGTTTGCGAAGGGGGGGTCAGTGCAGAAGGAGGAGTCTGGGTCCCTCAGCTCACCTGAATAATACCTTCTTTGTGAGCCCAGGCCTTATAAAGTCCCACTCCGATGCCGACTAACCTTGCAGACTTCCTCCAAGCTTCTGTGCGGACACATCCACCCAAACCCTCGTCCATTCATCACCGACACACCTAGCAGCACCATGAGAGCCAGGATGGGAGTGATGCTGCTGGTTCTTGCAGTGACCGTTTGTTTGTCATATGCTCAGACCAACAACATCAGCAATGACAGCAAGCCACAGCAGCAGCAGCAGCAGCAGCAGCAACAGCAGCAGCAGCAGCAGCAGCAACAGCCTCAACAGCAGCAACAGCAGCAGCAGCAACAGCAACAGCCACAGCAGCAGCAGCGAAGCGTTTGGGATGAGCCAATCCGATTCACCACCAAGTCCAAGGACACCTGTACCATGGTCGTGTCCGGAGCTGGGGACTATACTCGCCTGCGCGTCTCCTGCAAAGGTCCCAGCCAGGGCCAGACCCCGGCACGCTCCTACTACTGCGACTTCCAGGGGAAACCCAACCTGTGCCGCGCCTACAACCTCAACCCCCGCCACTACTTCACCCAGTTCATGTGGGAGATGAGGAAGCTGAGCAATGCCTGCCAGGGACCCAAGGTCTACCGCCCACAGATGTGCAAGAAATACCCAGACGAGGCCCAGATGACCTTCTTGAGCTCCTGGCCAAAGCCCGCCGCCGCCAAGCCCGCCACCCCCAAGCCCGCCACTCCCAAGCCCGCCAAGCCCGTTCAGGAGCAGCGCAAACCGGTGGTGCCCGGCCAGGTCAAGCCCGTCGCCACTCCTAAGCCTGTCAAGCCCCAGCCCCAGCAGCCCGGCAAGCCCCAGCCAGGCAAGGCCCCCCAGACCAAGAAAGTTGCCCCCAAGCCTGCGAAGACCACTACTCGTCCCACAGAGCAGACCGACTCCAAGGCCTCCCGCATCGCTAACGAGTACTGCTGGAAGAGCTTCCACGGCGTCTGCAGCTACTTCATCGGCTGGTTCCAGAACTGAGACCATTCTGCAGACGAAGGTGAGTGACGGAAAAAAACTATGAAGTAGTGACAGAGTTTAAAAAGTCAGATTAAAAAAGGTTGAGAGAGACGAGAGAGGTAATTTTGGTGCATTGATGAAAAGCTGTAAAGCCAGAAAACTGCCCAAACTGTGTTTATCTTGAATTAATCTGACAAATCCTCCATTTCTTGTTGCTCCAGGTTGGATTCACCAGCGTCAGATCCGGTCAGAACTCCTCCCGTCTACATTTGACCACTCCAGGATCTGAGCGGGAGCCTCGTCATCTCGTGGCCTTGTGAGGTCCCACTCCCCATTCTCCACACGCAGCATCCCACAGGCTGAGCTCACATCACCCAACCTGCCCCTGTGCTCGGTTAACACGGTTAACAGATGACTGCTTAGATCTGTAAAACACTCACAGCAAGGCAAAGGGAAAATACGACAGGCGTGTGATTCTGTTTGTATATGATGTAAAGGTCCCTCCTCTATGTTTCGAATAACATTTATTACTCCAGGAAAGAAAATGTGAAGGTAAAGAGAATAAAGTGAAAGTGGTGACTTCTCCTTCTTCTTCTCCTGTGTCGTTCATTTATGCTTCTTCCTCTGAGCTGCAATTATGTTTTTCCCCCCCTCCACACTCGCTCATTCAAAGAAGTCCTTGTTTCTGCTTCATCGCCGGCTGTGACAACACGTCTGGTGTGAACACGCAGACACAGACGGCTGTAAAGATAATACAGCTCGGTTCGAAGGAGGCGCCTGAGCCGAGCTAAACACTTCTTTGTATGAGCTGAGGGGTCCGGTCTTAAGAGCCACTGTGTGCAGGAACAGACGGGGGTCTGTGTGCAGGTCGAGGCCAGAGCGCGGCTGCAGCTCTGGTGTAGTTAACACTCACTTACATACACAAACACACACAGTGTAGGTGAGGAAGCAAGAGACAAATCACTTTTACTCACTGCACAGCCACTTCTTTAACTGTCTAATCCTTGATGTGATGTATTAAATATTAGGATTCACAAAAAATGACAAGTGAAGTTTGATTGGTAAGTTGAAAGTTTACAAAGATGCAACAAAATTTGTATAGGAGCTTGCACAATATTTTTGGTTTTGATAACACGGTAAAGTCATAAGAAATACACAACACTGGGTTTAATATTATCGTTGGATTTATAAGTCAGAAATGAAAGACCCTTTTATTTTGAAGCATTAAAACTACTTTAGAGAAAATAAAATGGACAGTGGAAGGACTCTTTGTTTAAGAAGAAGAGTCACTTTATGGAGCTGATGTCTAAATGCTTCAGTAGTTGGCATGAGAAGATAAAAATAAAAATATAAAAATAAAAACTGACATGCATTCAGCAACAGCTTAAGTAAACATACATTTCTCTGACAGCTCTAGAAACTCATGGACACTGAGCTCAGCGTCTGGAGCTGTGTGATAAAAATCTGAATGTTTAAAATTCGTCAGTGCTACTACACAAATAATAAAATAAGATTTCTGTCAGTTTTGTTCTTAACAAATTAACATATTAAACAAATTTAAAGAAGCTAAACATACCACAATTGAAAACAGGCCTATTGTGTTTCCTGTGGTCGGTCACAGAATCAATCAGTCTGTATCATTTAGTGCAGTTTACCACTGGAAACCACAGGGTGGTGCTGCTGAGCAGAGGGGAACCATCCAGTAAAAAAAAAAGGTATATTTCTCTTTCTCTCTCCCGCCATCTCTGTCACACACACACACACACACACAGGTGGGTTTTATTTGCCAATTCCGACATGTCATTGTCTTATATTCAATAGTTTGGCTAAACCTTAAATAAATACCATAAAAAGTAATGATTTATCATGTGGGGATTAACTTTTGTCCCCAACACTATGGAGCTAGAACAGTCTCATAAGTAATAAATGCACACAGAAATGAATACATGCGCAAAAAAGATCCACAAATGTATTTGGGGATTTATATATATATGTGACTCAAAACACAAATACATTTTAAATGCACACACAAATATCTTTCATTCCATATATACGTAAAAAAAATTCACATGTAAAACATAAGATTCATAAACATATTTCTGATGCACACACAAATAGAAAAAAAATTCACAAATATACGCATCTAAAAGTATTTGCAATCTTCATCAAATACATGTTTGGAGCTTGTTACATTCATATATAAACTGTTGGACCTGCATTTACAAAGTGCTTTTAATTTGTAAACCTCGCTGCATTTGTGTGTGGACTTTTGAGACTCCCCTGACAGGAGCCTGATCCACAAATGCGTTTTTTCTAAGAGGGGATCGTCTGAAGCCAATCAGATGTCTCACTCCTTTACAGCCAATCACGTGAGAGTGCCTCCACACGACGTCATTAAAACGCGGGACCTGGAGGTTTTTAGCCCGCCCGCCCTTAGATTTATATATATATATAAAGACTAGATGTCTTATAAGTTATGACACTAATAAGTTATTCAATTATTTTAGAAAATAACATAATTATTCATAAGTATGCAGTGTCATATGTACATCTCTGACGTTTATAACAAACCAAACCGTTTAAAAATCGGTTGAAAATTGAGCAAGTTATGGTTATTTACCACTACCAACACAATGTTATGGGTGAGCGAGCTGCCCCCTGGCAAGATGGCCGCCATGTGCGGACGTTCGTCTCCGTTGGCCGGCAACGCAGACGAGACATTTAGTCTTGATATATATCTATGGGCGGGCGGGCTAAAAACCTCCAGAGACATCTGATTGGCTTCAGACGATCCCCTCTTAGAAAAAACGCATTTGTGGATCAGGCTCCGGTCAGGGGAGTCTCAAAAGTCCACACACAAATGCAGCGAGGTTTACAAATTAAAAGCACTTTGTAAATGCAGGTCCAACAGTTTATATATGAATGTAACAAGCTCCAAACATGTATTTGATGAAGATTGCAAATACTTTTACATGCATATATTTGTGAATTTTTTTTCTATTTGTGTGTGCATCGGAAATATGTTTATGAATCCTATGTTTCACATAGGATTCATTTTTTTTACTTATATATGGAATGAAACATATTTGTGTGTGCATTGAAAATGTATTTGTGGAATACAAAGATACATTTGTGGATCTTTTTTGCGCATGTATTCATTTCTGTGTGCATTTATTACTTATGAGCAGGGCCGGGTCTAGGCAGGGGCAAGAGGGGGCCTGGCCCCCTCAAATAAATGTTGTGCCCCCTCAAACTAAATCCCAATTTATAATAATAATAATATAATAAAGCACAATGCCCCCTCAAGATTTGTGGCTGCCCCCTCATACATGCCTGTCTAGACCCGGCCCTGCTTATGAGACTGTTCTAGCTCCATACTACACACACACACACACACACACACACACACACACACACACACACACACACACACACACACACACACACACATAAACACACACACACCTCTACTATTTCCAATACATCTGAAGATTCTCGGTCACAGTTTTCTGAGAAGTCTTTCTTTTAATTTCCGACTCAATTTGAGCTTTATATGGTTCCTTCCTTATCACTATGATTTTTTTTGCATCATTAAAAGAGTGAAACGTGACGACAGGGTGGAGTGGAGTCATTAAATGACCCTATTGTACATTCTTGTTTATTTAGAGATGTTGGAAACACAATAGTCTGGATCCAACATCTGAGAATGAATGTGGAGTCGAATGCATGTGTGTGGTGCTGGGAGCTCGGGGTAAAATGTGGTAATCTGTCTTGTTAAAGGTCTTTAAAATAAACTCACACACTCACACACACACACACACACACACACACACACACACACACACACACACACACCCTGTGAAGACACGCAAATCCATCCGTTGTGGTTGCTCGTCTCTTTGATCTGAGGCTGAGCTCCTGATGAAGGCGGAGTTCAGTTTGAACAAGTCAGGTCAGGACAGAACAAACACGCTCTCCTTACACTGCCTGGATTTTTGTCAATGGATCTGAGAGGAGGTATGTGTGTGTCTGTGTGTGTGTGTGTGTGTGTGTTCTGGGGCGGGAGTGGTGGGCGTGTCGCAGCATCTCTGTTGTATTAAAGCCATGTGCGGGACAACAGGAGGCCACAGGAGGAGGAAGCTTTACGCACGGACACACTTGTCATTCTCGGTGAGTTGGACTCAGTATATGAGGCTTTTCAGTTTTTAAAGTTTATAATAGTTTTACTTATCATTACTTTTCTGAGCGGTGATTGGATTTAGAGCTCTTTTGATGACACATGAATTGATGAATAAACATCTTATTTAGGACTCTACACCCTGTGTCTCTCCAGGTATTTTACTTATCAATCTTCTAAAGGACGTCATGCTGCTGCTGAGGACCCTCGCTGCCGGGATGCTGCTGGCCCTCCTCGGGCACCAGGTCTCTGCGGACAGGCCCGTGCACCCACCCGGACCCAGGGCGCACAGGAGCGGGCAGGACAAGGGGGACGCCACCGGCCGGGGCAAGTTCACCCTGAAGGACAAGACCCCGTGCACGTGGGGGTCCAGAGACTCGGGGCGGGGGGTGAGGCTGTCCGTGAGGTGTGAGAACCCGGCTGGCACCAGCTCCATGGAGTGTAAATACAACGGGAAACCTCAGAGCTGCCCGGGCTACACCTCCAACCCCAAGGGCTTCTGGAAGCAGGTGGCCCGCGCGTTCAAGCGGCTGCAGGACAAAGTGTGCAAGGACCAGGGGTCACTGGTGAGGGCAGGCATGTGCAAGCGTGCCCCCCGGGACGCGCACTTCAAGCTGGACCCCTCCAGTGTGGTGGTGTCTTCTCAGGGAGCAGACCCGAAGACCACCGCCGCACCTCGGACCACCACCATCTCCACCACCACCACCATCATCTCCACTTCCACGTCCAACTCCACCTCCACCGGACCAGACTGCACCAAGCACCGGAAGACGGCTGAGGAGTACTGCAGCAGCTCCTGGGCCAGTGTTTGCTCCTTCCTCTTCTCCATGGTGCAGACCGACGACTGTTAGTCTCATTATACCACGAAATGTATAGTGAGTTACTCAAGTACTGAGAGAACCAAGGAACTTGCAGACCCACGTTACCTACGTTACTTTAAACTGCTCAGTTACATTTCAGTGTCTGACAGCTCAGATTAAAACCATCTAAAACATGTAATGAGATTATTCAATATGACACATTTTAAGATTAGACCTCCCGACACTAAAGTACATTAAAATACTTTAAATCATCTGTACTTTTACCTCACATATATCATTGTATTTTTTTATTTAAAAATGTCAAAACACACACACACTGGTTTGTACTACACTAGGACTTTGCATGGACAGCTAAACCCACACTTTGTAACTATGACCAATTTAAACCTAACAGTAACTTTAACCTAACCACAGTTCACCTTAACTACCACTAACCTTAACCAGTAGCTTGGTCAGAAATGAGGTTTTGCCTCATTGGGACTGAGCGTTGGTTTCCATGAGGTCTACTGGTCCTGACAAGGTCATTGTTATTTGGGGAAATGTCCTAAAGAACGATTTCCCATAATCTGGATGTGGATTAATCTGTGAGGAACTTTTTGAATGTATTCTGTATTATAGTTTTCAGTCACATCACAGGTTCACAAATCTTTTTAAATATACATTCAACATCTTCACTGACACTAACTTCATGGTTGATTTGTTTATGGAGTAAAAAAATTATTTGAAAGTTTTGAATGTTGTATCACACAATATCTGCTTTGTACACAGTGATCTTCTTTGTACTTGTAATAGAGTATTTTTTTACAGTGTGGTATTTTTTATTGGAGTATGGAACTTATGTATTATGACGCATAAGTGAAGATTGATGATTGTAGTCGAGTGGTACCTTCTTCTACCTCTGGTCAAATTTATCAATCAGACACCACTGTATTTATATAACACAAATAAATATCTTCTATTTTTGTGGCCTTAAACAAGATGTGACTTTCATTGTTGTATAAACACATGCATCTGGATTGTCAATGTGAAAGTATACACTGAAAAAAAAAAAAAATTCTTTATCATTGTTTTTCATTTATTGAGCCATAAAAAAAATTATATTTCCTAAAGATAAATTGTTACCAAAGCCGAAACAAATCATGTTTTTGTAAAGATTCTTGTTTTCAGTGCAGAGAGTCTGCCTGGAACAAAAATATATGTCTGTGAGTCCAAAAAGAGAATCAAGATTTCCTCCTCCTCAGGACTCGCACTGTTTAAACGCACATTTAAAATACCATTAGAAAAAGTAGTGTTCAAAGAGTGGAGTGTTCAAAGCCCAAATTTTAACTTTAAGAGACTTTGAAATGAAAAAAATGAAAAACGAAATTTCTCTAGAATGATTCTTCAGTTTTTCAAGTCCGTCTTAAACCCATAATCTGAACGGTGCCTAAATGAGCAAAAAGATTTCAAAACTTTATCTGAAGTTAAGTAGGAGTCGGACAAATCAAAATGATGTTCATGGTTCAGCATTTCTCTGTTGAGCTGCAGAGTAAGAACATTTTAAAAAGAAGGAGAAGTGTGATTAGAAATGATGGAAACATTGGACGATTTCCACTTTGGAACTCGAGAACCCTATTTGCACAGCCTCATCTTCATCACTTACATAAAGAAAGAGCAGAATGAAACCACAGGAATGTTTCTGTTCCAGTGGACGGTATGTTCCTTACGTCTGCTTCATTCTATACGGACCCGAGGTTACATCATTTGTCATGTTTTTTTTACTTGTTCCGGGAAAAAACGCGACTCGGACAAGTTTGAGAAGTAGTGTAGAGTAAACAGTTTACCGAAAAGCCAAATCATGTCAGACCCTGTCCCATGTTTCCTCCCACTGCTGACAGATTACAGCACCACACACTCAGGACGGAGCGATCGTACATAATGTCCACATATCATCCTTGTTCCGCCCGTTTCCTGCAGCAAACTCTAATTACTTTCTCAGTGACAGCAGCCAGCTGCATTAAGAGCCTATTCTATACAGCAACCTCGGAGGTAAAGGCTGCTACGATCCAGCTGTGTGTGTATGTGTGTGTGTGTGTCTGTCTATGTGTGTAATCCCCGAACAAGTGCAACCCCAGATGTGGATTTTTATGTTTTCCTGTTTCGTCACCTCTGACCCGCTGCTCTTTGTCCCGTCACACAGACACTTAAAAAGCCAACCGGAGACTGATATCCCTCTTTTAAAGGAAGTCCGCTCTCTTTGATGGCACAAAGGGGATTTTTTTGTGGACATATTGTTTTACTGACTCCTTCTCCAGAGCTCAAGGACACATTCCGGCACCACCACACACTCAGGGAGGAAGCAGTTACTTAAAGGTCAAAGGTCGCAGAAGGAAATGAGGATACCCTCCAAAGGTCTGCGCTGCGCGGATTGACCACCTCCTCTCCACCGTGACTCATCACGTGTGGTGCTTCTTTTTTTAATCACTTGCCTCCAGCAGGTTTGGATCAAAAGAAGAGCCACCGTCAGGACGACTGCTGGAGGATTAGTCTGGAGGGAGAGTGGAAGGACTGCAGGGCCGCTAATCAGATTCTGGTTCGGCTCTAAACCCCCCACTGCTCTTCAAACAGTAGCGATTTCAGCTGATACTTATTGTGCGTTCATGTGGTGATGGAATAATCAAAAAAAATCCTGGATCTCCGCCCCTCTTATCAGCATTCGTACCAAAATCTACCTTCTGATTCCACAAACGACCGTCTGTCTGTATGTGGAACCTGTAATCTCTATAATATCTTCTTCGCCGAATCTGTCTAACTTATATATAAACCACCCACATGGACAAAGAAAATGCAGTTATTTGAATATTAAATCTTCATTACGAATAATTCCGAACCAAAAATCTTCTCAGACCCGTCCCTGCACCGAGTTTGGTGGAAATCGATTGATTTGTTTTAACGTGATCCTGCTGAACAAACAGATAAGGGAGTTACCATGGGAGTGGGCGTGGTCTATGGTTGGCGTCCTGCCTGTAATACAGCCAATCACCCACAGCAACAGATCTTCAGGTCTGATAAAACACACAAATGAACAAATGCTGGATTGTAACATGTTTGCTCACGATAGGAGGGTGTGTGTGTGTGTGTGTGTGTGTGTGTGTGTGTCGCTCTATCATTACTAAGTGTTTACACTGGAATTCGCTCGCGGGCAGTGCCAACGCTGTGCTCTGATATTTATCTTCTACCACCTCACACTTTCGTCTACACAAGTATGCACAGTGAGTCATGGCAGATAAAGGTCACACGTCACTGGTCTGTGCTTGTTTTACTGGTTATAATCATTATCTTCATTACTACTGTAAGGGAGGGTTTAAAACTGTTGTAATAGAATAATTCAAAGAAAAATGTCTCTAGTATAGTTCCATTCATCTATTATCCATACAGTTTATCCTCTGAGTGTCATGGCTGCTGGAACTGATACCATCCAACAGTGGGCGAGAGGTGGGGTACATCGTGGACAGGTAAACATACGGAGAACAACCATTCATGCTCACATTTACATCTAAAGTCTCTTACTAACCAGTCCCCAGTCTGCATGTCTTTGGACTGGGAACTGGGGGAGGACTCCACACGCAAACACCACAGCCAAACAGGGATTTGCAGTTTCAGTCTACGTACATCTTTCTCCAGATTTATGAGGTCACTGTGACCTTTGACCTTTGACCATTGGAATCTAAGCAGCCCACCTTTGAGTCCAAGGGACAACTGGTCAAAAGTTTAACAAATTCCCTAAAGACACACTTGAGATATCATGTTCGAGAGGCCAAGAACCTTTGACCTTTGCCGACTCAAATCTTATCCGTGAGTCTAAGTGAACATTTGTGCCAAGTTCCCTCAAGACGTCCCTAAAAACCACGTAAAGTCAAAAAAGAGTTTATTCCTGATGCAATAAAATCTTCCTCATACATCACATTCACAAAAACATGGGGTCACCGTGACCTTGAACTTTTACCCACGTCCACTAAAATCAGATCAGTTCTTCTTTGAGTCCAACTGAATATTTGTCTCCAGTTTGAGGAAATTCCCTCAAGGCGATCTTAAGTTATCGTGTTCACAAGGCTGGGAGGGAGGAACAACTTGAAAACGTGATGCTTCCAGCTAATAATGCCTCCAGATAATGAATAGATGGATGAGTGGACAGATCCCTGTGTCAGCCTTGTTTATTTTGGCTGGTTTGACTCTATCTCCTGCCTCCACCTGTCCACCAGATGTCCTCGGACCTTCCTCCTAGTCTCACCCACCTGCTCACCTGTCCCTCCGTCCCTGATCAGCTCACATTGTGTCAACCACCCGTGTGTCTCCACTCATTTACCAGGTTGTCGAGACATTTATCTTCTGCGTGTGTTGTTACCACACCACCTGCCTGTCTCCCTTTTGACCTTTATCAATACAAACAGTCTGTCAACACTGTCCATTCATCATTAACTCTCTCAATTGTCCCTGTTACAGAAACGGTTTTCCTGGTGGAACAGCGGGTGAGATGCACACAGTACATGATGTCTGAGAACCAGTTTGTGTTGCCTGATCCCTGGTGAGTAATGTTTAGGTGTGTGTGTCCTTTTCCTTTTCTCATCTCGGTGCGTGCCTCGTCTTGTTCCTCTCCCTCGGTGAGGAAGGTGGCGTCTTCACACCCGGAACCCGCTGTGGAAGCAGCAGCAGCCTGTGTCTCCTCGGCTCAAAGTATTAAAATAACTCCTTCTCTTTGAAGGCCCTTTGAGGTTTGCAGGTGAAAGCACGATCTCACAGAACGGCAGATCCACACCGGCCCGTGTGTGCGGAGGAGTTTCAGTGATAGAACCAGCAGGTGCAAACAGGTTCCTGAGCCCAAATGCTTTGTTTGGTTGAAGACGTTCTCCACCTATAAGCTCTGAGAGTGAATGACTTTAGTGGTACATTAACTGGATTTACTAGATCTGAAACAGGATGAGAGAGAATGTATTATGCTGCAGAACGTTAAAACCATAAGAATATAAGAGAAGGATTACCCAGAAAACTCCTAAACAGATTTTATTGTAACTTGGAACTGGAAGTGTAGAACGTGAGCCAAGAAAGTACTCATTAAAGTCTGATACAGACAAAGGAGCAGATCAGGGAATTTTTTCACCCGTGTCTGTTTGTTTGTTTCATTGTTAGCAAGATGACACAAAAACTACAAAACAAACCAATTTCCAACAACGCCTATCAGTACAGACGGTATGTCAACACTGTCCATTCATCATTAATCCTCTCAATTGTCCCTGTTACAGAAACAGTTGTACTTTTCAATGAAAAACCTCAGTGGTTTTCCAGACGGAATTTTACTGCCCATACTTCAGTGTGAGCATATTGAAACTTGTGCAGCAGGAGTTTGTTTTTTCGTCCTTTCTCTTCCGTTCATCATCTTATGACCTTTCAGGTTTTTTCTGTGTGACCGACTGAAGGAGGGCCCCAGACCCCTGAGCTGGGACTCTCCACTGTAAATGGCTCCCCTGTGGCCCCCCTGTGGCCCCCCTGTGGCCCCCCTGTGACCATCCTCACACATTACTGTGCCACTATATATTATATCTGTACAGGAGAATAGCACTTGTCTAATTCCACAGACACTCCCTTCTCTCTCTAAGCAGGACCCAAGATCAGGTGATAGATGAAGGGCTGAATAACAGTTTATTGTAGCGTCTACACTTTCATATATAACTCTGATGGGTGAGACAGAGAGGCACCAACTCTCACCAACTGTCATTGTTTTTGTAGAAAAGTAGAGGGAGATATACTTGGAGGCTGTGGGAGACATCTTCAGACTTCGGGATGACAATTGCTCATGTTGCTCTGTTAGCGTTTGATTATTGTTTCACCTTCTGGTCTCCTTGATGCGTCAAGTCTACGTTAAACTCTTCTGCCTGAGACGCCAGCTGCTGCCTGCGTTCTCCTTTCACCAGCTTTTTTTTTTATGAATCTATTAATCGATTTATTAGTTGTCGAGTCTGCAGTGTGGTTTCCATTCCCACAGCCCAGGGCTCTTAATAGCTTGTGTCAAAATCCAAAAAGATGTACAGTTCATTATCTGTGTGGGAAAATAAAATAAAAAATCCTCAAATCTGAGAATTTCCCTTTTGGTCGAAATAATAATTTGTCAAAGTAACTGATGGTTAATTTTCTGTTATCTAATAAAGTAGTTGAGTAATTGTTTCTGCTTATCAGTGTGAAAGGCCCGGCAGCTACATGCAGGATGTTCATATCAGTGTTTGACAAGTTTGAGCAGCTTCTGTTTTGTTGCAAGTTCAGACAATCACAGAGAAAATGACTCGGCATTAAGTTTCATTGAAGATTCTAATTTGTCGTCCGTGTGTAACAGGAGCTGCCGCCCGGAAAACAAACTTTTCACCGGAGTCAACTTGAACTTGACCTTCTGTGATGAACGGGAGGAGGAGCCGGGCGGGAAAACACATTCAAACACAACACAACGCTCCAGTGACTGCTTCAGATGTGACCTACAAAGATGACCGCCCAAACAGACCCACCCACCGACGCCCACACCCAAAAACACACGAGGCAGCGGGGGGGAGGAGTCTACGGCATTGTTCCTCCTGTGGCTCGAGGTGGCCTGAGCCCCACACCCTGCTGTTCAGACCTCGTTATTGGCTGCTTGTCTCTGTGGCAACAATCAGCAGCAGCCGGAAAAGAATAACAGAGGATAGAGGAGCAGGACCTGAGGTGACCCCCCCTCCATGCTCCTTTAAACACAAACCCACACACACACACAAGGAACAGAACACTTTCCTTTAAAATCCTCTCACTGTTAACAGTTTTTAATGCTCTTCTGCAGGTATAAAGTCACGTTCCTCTAAACAACCATCCTTACAGGCGAAATTAAATCAAAGGGCCGAACAGTGACACTCGTTTCCGCTTAATGAGGCCTCTTCATCATGAGATCATGTGCTGAACATACAGTGGTGACAACTCCATGGACGTGATGCTGCCAGCAGTGATGGAGGCGTCTGTTCCATCTATGATCTTCGAGCTTTTAAAGGATCTCACCCAAATCAACAACAACAACAAAACTTTTCTGCCACCGAGTCCTGGTGGTGCCAAGTCATGAGGGTCATTTTCTGGAAGATTTAAATGTAGTTCATCATGGCTGTGAACACCGCAAGTGAAACTTTCCTCATAACAGTGGAAAGATTAAATCAATCTCAAGAGCCAGAAACCTTCAAAAGCTCAATTAATTAAACCTGTGCAAGGACTTTTGTGATTTTTGATGTTTCACATGCTCATATTAAGTGTTTATGACTTTACCTTTCTCACGTTATGGCTTCATAAGTTTTATTATCCTGCATGTAGTGAAACAACGTTTTGCCATATATTCAAAGCACAGAGCTTAAAGTGACGTTTTGAATAAAATCAAATTTGTCCATAAATTTTACCTGTTTTCCACCATGTGTGAAAAGTTAATCAAGTTTTAAAATACCAGATGTTGAATACAAGATCTGAAAGAGTGGAGGAAGAAGTTATAACAGACTTAAAAGTAGAAATACCCATAAAGCAAAAGTAGAAAGGCATTAAGAAGTACACGTATCTCCACCAAAGGCCTAACAGTCTCTTTTAAACTCACTGGATCCAGATTTTTGTGTGTATCTGCACCAAATTGCACATGCTCATGAATATAAATCCATGAAATATGGTTATTTTTTGCTTAAATCAAGGTCCATGAATTATTCTCTTCGAATTTAATCAATAAATGTTGAAATTAAACAATATATACACGTGTTTGTAGCTTTTTAATGTTTTTACTGGTCGAACTGGGTTAAACTCTATAATCATTTATGTGTGTTTAAAAATCTAAATCTTGATACTTTTCTCTTCAATTTACTGGAGTAAAAGTGCAGCATAGAATCAAAATACTTGATAAAAGTACAAGTATCTGGAATGTTAGTGTGGGTGTTTATGAGACGCTCAACTCTGTTGAAGCTGCTTATCTCTAGACAGCTCCCTCTAGTGGCCATGAGAGACCAGTGCATGTATAAACAACACAGGCTGCAGGACAGAAACAGAAATAAAACAGTTTGACTACATGACATGAAAAGTTTATTGTTGCATATTGTTTGTTACATACAACGTGTAACAAAAGAATTGTATTCACTTTGATGAAATTCTAAAGGATAAAACATGATAGGGAAATATTAGTCGACCAGAAGCTGCATTAATGAAAAAAATGTTAACAACCATTCAATTAGAATCATATTTCAAGGACCTGATGAGCCGAGTCTCACACAGAACAAAGCTGTGTAGTAAAGAGGAGAGAGGAGGCCCTTCAGGTGTGGTTCCTATTATTGCCTGTTGCCGTGGTTATGCGTCATCTCCACCGCAGAGCAACAGAAGGGCCTTACGGTAGTCACCGCCGGTATCTCCCTGTTACAAACACACATAGGCAGTGAAAGTTAAAGGGGGGAAAGAAGTCATAACTGGTGCAAATATGTGTGAGGGTTTGTGTGCGTGTGTGTGTGAGTGATTGATTATTATACCTTGATCATTGAATGCAGAGAGCAGGCGAACAACCTCCTGAACTCAGTCCTGATGTCCAACAAGTCCACCTCACTGCGAGTCACCATCACCCTGATCAGCGTGTTGTCGTCAGTACCAGCACCCTGCAACAAACACACACACACACACACATCATTAGAACATGTCTCATAAACAAAAACAACATGTTTAACAGCATCATCAAGTTATTAACAAGGACCGACTACATTCAACATCTCATTACCTGAACCAAGGAGGTTATGTTTTCACCCCTGATGCACTGAAAGATTACCAATATTCTACTTTACATTATTAAATAATTCAGGGATGTGATCTAGTTATTGAGAAAAAAGTTAAAATGTTTAAAAATTCTCTAACATTCTGGGCCTGGATTCAGATCAGTATTATTATTATTATTTAGTTCAATTTCACAATGACTGAATGAATAAATGATGAATATTCACGTACCTGCTAAATCTACATGAAGACATTTTTAACTTAGTTTTATCCTCTGAATAAAAGCTGCACTGTAGCTGACATTATAATGTGTCATTACAACCAATATAATTTTGTTTATTAGGAACACGTTAAACAAAGAGGGATTTATATAAATATTCTTTCAGACATTGTCGTTCTTAACCTCCTCAGCGGTTTGACTTCTTACCTTCATGGCGTAGTACAGAGTCTCAGCAAAATAGACTGGAACGCTTCGGGCACACTTCACTTCAGAGGGAAAATAGAAACAAAATGAAAAAATGTGTTATTATATAACACCACAGGTTCAGGAAACCAGTACAGAACCAGTCGGCAGTGAGAGTTGACTCATACCCACGGCGAGGAGCAGGTCTCTCAGGCCTCCAGACGTTTCCCTCTTGATGGTCTCCTCCATCTCGTATCCAGACAGCTTCATGTAGGCATCAAACACTGAAACACAGGCGTTTAAAGTTTTTCAGATTATTATGTGAAATTTTCAGCAAAAAGACTTTAAATTTGAATAAAAACACACTCGCACCTTTTCTTAGATGTTCAGCGCTGCGGTTTCCCAGGATGGTGACGAACGACTGCTCATCGGTGCCGAACTTCTGCTCTCCGGCCTTGAAGAGGGCCTAGGACCACACAGAATACACATCACACTGTAAGACTCAAAACTAGACCTGTTTAAAATCAATTTAATATTTATTTCATTGCAAAATTTACTAATTCTTTGTAAACAGAGATTTTAAGGGAGTTTTTACTTGCTCCTTCCACTAGAGGGTGCCACAACATCATTCATCCAAACTGCCATTCCCTCCTCCAACGCACAATAAACACTCTTGGAGTATCCTGCCTAAAGCTACACATGTGACACTCACACCCTCAGACTAAAAGACAAAGATGCCATTGATGGTGAGGAGCAAGAACTAACAGCTGACTCACCTGAGTATCTTTCTCAATCTCTCCCTGCTGGATCCCCTTCTGCCTGTTGGACTGAGGAGAGAGGAAAACATAATGTAAGAGAAGAGGAAGAGGAAAAAGAAGAGGAAGAGGAAGAGGAGGCGAGATTTACCTGCAGCAGAATGACCAGAAGTCTCTTGAAGTGACCGGAAGTGTCACCAGAAACGTCCTCCTCCAGGTCGTCATCATACTCTGAGGGAAACACATCACGACATATTGTCTTCATCTTGGAAAACACAAGTTTCCTACATTTCTTTAACATGCCTGTCTTAAACGTGAGTGTGTGTGTGTGTGCGCGTGTGTTACCCTTTCTGTAAGCAGCTGAGATCTCCTTCACCTGCTGAGCCGTCCGTGAGGCGAGGATCTCCACCAGCACCTTCTCGTCCGTTCCTGCCCCCTGGAGGTCAAAGAGGGGAAAATGTCACAGCCCTTACAAATCCACTCTCCAGTTCCTAAAGTCTTCGTCCACATCTGGCAGCTGCTGCAGCACCTACCTTGATGGCATTGCGAATCGATGTCACATCATAGTCGAGGGGTGCGGACATCAGAGCCACGACCAGGGACTCAAATTTGCCCCCCAGCTCCCCCTTCAGGTCACTGACCAGATCCTGTCGTGAAGAAACATGATAAGTTTTGGTTCATGAAGAACATCCTATAAATTTGTCCTGTGAGGAGGACACCCTACAGACTTGAGGGACATTATACAGTGATTACTGGGGTTATTTCTATTCTCCTCATTAGAGACTTCTGGGTCTATGGCAGTTTCCTTTGTCAGCTCTCAAGATTCACACATCTGGCAGCAATGTGGAAACAGGGGGGAGCGAATAAAACAGCCAGAACCGCTGTGTCAGCAAAATCTGCCTCTAATCAACACGTCATGTCGGGCTTGTTGAATCGGGCCAAGAACGAGTTCACGTAATCTTCAGTAAAAGATGTTTTTATGATTCGCTAACTTACAAACTTAAACCGACATAATTGTCTACAGTAGAACTGTGGGTCTCTTGTGAAATAACAGTCAGTGGTGGAATACTTTTCACTAGTTGAAGATCATTTTGTTTCAGCAACTCCTATAAATAAAATAAAAAGTGCTACACTTATCTGTCTAGTTCAAGATTTTCTTTGTTTTCCCTCCAACGACGAGTTCATGTTTCTATTGTGGTTTGTCTGTCTGTTTTTCAGCAGGATCACTCAAAAGCTACTGAATCGATTTCCATGAAACTTGGTGGAAGGGTGGGTCAAGACACAAGGAAGAATTGATAAAATGTTGGCCCGGATCCTAATAAACAGGGTGTGTCCTGGAATTTTTTCTTAGTTTTTTCTGTAACATAACGAGATAGGGCGTTAGCTTCGGCTGAGTGGCCCTCTAGTGGCGTGATTTACTTTCCTTTTTGTACTGTTTCATATTTAGAGCCCAAGGTTTGCACAGATTGGAATAAATGTAAATAGAAACAAAGATAATGGGTAAAAACCTTGTGTGAAGAACGCAAAGACGTAACCAATGCTAAGAGACGGTTTCGGAGGCCAGTGGGAATCAGCAGGAGAGAAATAGGACAGTTTGGAACACGGAAAAGCATCATGTCTTTAAATGTGGTCGGACGACACGTTGTCTTTACTGCTTTGATGTGATGCTGCCTTCTCATTGCTTTTATCTATTATATATCATATTGTTTTTATTAGGCCTTCAAACTGTGATGTTGTGATGTGTGGTCACGTGATCACGAGGAGCTCCCACCTTTCCAAACAGAGTTTTGTAGCTGCTCAGGATCTGCTGCCTCTGGGCGTTGCTGCGAGCCACCAACAGCTGCAGGATGGCCTCCTCATCAGTCCCTACGGCAACAAGAACCATGGTTACTCAGACGAGCTGCTAGTGTTTATAACTGTTCTCATGTGACATACGTGCTCCATGACAATCCACACACTCTGACTGGCTCGGCTCCTGATTACAAGTGTTTCAACCACGTAATCACGGGCTTCGGAGCAGGACAGCGTTCTGACTCACAGAGAAGCGTCTCCGGTTACTGCTCCCGGCTCATGTGTTTATGAGTCACCGGTGCGTGGGCGGAGCTCCACGCAGACACAAGGGATTACTACACGGATTGTTCAGAGAGGAACTCCCCACATGACACTCTCCCGTTGGTCTGTTGGGAGGAATACTACCGACTGACGTGGCGTCTGCACATCAGATAACATTTTGCTGACAACAGATACACACAAACACACACACACAAACACACACACAACCACACACATCATCTTACCCAGTCCTTTCATGGCTTTGTGCAGAACCTCAGCATCAGCGCTGGCGTTGAAGTTGCCGCTGGCTTTCACGGTTCCTCTGCTGGCCTGCAACACGGAAGATGTGGACAGATTTTCCAAAGTTAGATGTCTTTTCACCAGCAGCTGATGTTTTTTTATTCCCATAGACACTAAATCCTGATACTCTCCACTAAGTTCAAAACATTAAATGTATTCCCACAGCTGTAATGTACAGATACTACAGCACGAAGCCTCTCAAGGGAAACTTCTATAATAACACATCATGCAAGTTGACAACTATATGAACACAGGTGGTGTCATTGTAAACAGAGATTACATCATCTTAAAGCAACATCAGTGGTCAGTGTCCTCATGATCGTTGCCTTGTCTTCAAACATCAAATAATAACAACTTTATTTGTGTAGCACCTTTCAACACAAATAGCAAAGTGCTTTACAACAAAGAGCATGAACAAATTCTGGACAAAGGAACAGATCCAGAATTTTTACATAATTACAAAATAAGGTGTCTATTTCCCCTTTGCATTTTCCACCACTTTCCCAGAGAATAATTCATGAATTTTGATTAAACAGAAAAAAAATCAGGCATATTTAGTGGACGTCTTTCTATGGGTGTGTGCAGTGAAGACGGAAGGAGAGAGGAGGATGAGACATATCGATCGAATCTCACTGGCGTCAAATATTAACACCCGTTATAAATGTTATCAGGACTCTGGATACAATCTGGATATGAGCCACATTGTAAATCCCGGTGTGAATGGAGTCATTGATTCTTTGACTAATCATTTCCCCGGAGTATGGATCAAACAATTCAAAACAGGGAACTGACTGACACTGAAGACTGTGAGAATCTGATAAGGCTGAAAGAACATTAACTGTAAAATGGATTTTACTGAGCGTTTCAGGCTGTGATCATTGCAGCTGCTTCAGAGATGTTTAGAGAGGAACAACCACGGGAATGTCTGTGGAATTCCGACCCTGGAAAAAACATGTGGCGAGTCCAGAAAACAAGCTGCCTGTTAACAACCGGGACTCTGTGTTTCTCTGCAGGAAGAAGAAAAGCTGCTGTTTTTTACTAAACACACTCATCAGCACAAGGTAAACTAAAATCTAATCAATGGACAAACAAGGAGATATTTAGACAACACTGATCCCTTCCAGCGGAATGTGGGACGCCACTTTGTCTCCTACTGTTGACAGGTTGAGTCGTATAGGACGAGTTCGCACATGACCGCCGGGGGCCTCTGGTCCCTGTATGTTGAACACAGGCGGAAGTCAATTTAAAGCACAGACAGTGACATTGGCCCCACACAGGTCTTATCACTCCCCTCCTACGTTTATGAACCGACGTTACTATGGAGACCGGGCCCAATCCATGTAGTCGTGCTTGTATAAAACAGAAGTCACCTGTCATTATGTCATAAAATCTATTTTATGGTTAACGGCCCATGTTGTACAGCTTATGGATATAACCAACAGATTGAAGAACTAATCCCATAATAAACCCAGAGTCAACAAAGTGTCAGTTTGTCTCTCAACACTTCCTGATTACACTGACGACCCGGAGATAACTTCCTGTTTCATTTCTTTTTTTTGAAAAATTCAAATCACAGGATTGGATTATTTCAGAAACACTGTCAAGACTTTTCTGACCACAACCTGTAAAACCCTCAGCCAGACGCAGCAGGTCATTAAAAAGTCAAACCACAGCCTCGGACTCCTGAACGATTTCTTTCCTGAGGCCACGATTCATAATTTCAATAAATATACAAAATGAAACAGTCCTCACTATGTATTCATTTTACACTGCAATAACTTCTGTGAACTGCACTTTATTCTTATTTGTTTTATTTTTAAATTGGTTTGTAGTCACTGCTTGTACATTGTGTTCTTTTTCAGTTCCATGTTCACGTAGCTCAAGCTTCTTTGTTTCTTCCTTGTAAAGCAACTTTTTAACATTGCTAACAAACGTGCTACATTAATAAAGATTGTTATTATTCTTATGTTTTACTTTTATTTAACTTGTACTTTCCAATAAGGAGTGGCACTCTTAATTTCTTCTCGCACTATGTACAAGATATGTAGAAATAAATTATATTCTATAATCTCAAATCTATTCTACTCGATTCTATACAAGTCCTTTTAAATTCGGGAGGCTGTTTGAACTTATGACCCCAGTAATACTGAATTCATGGCTGCAGCCCTGGTTCCAAGCCGAGTTTTTTTGCTTACTGAAGACTTGGATATTTAAAATCTGTCACGAGTTTGTTATTGCACATTATTCTAACTGTAGTAACTTCCTCAAACAACTGGGCTCTGTGGTTTTTAAGCAAATGTTACTCAAACAACAGCCATGGGCATTTGACCAATGTGATGCAAATGCATGTGAGTATTATCAGCTCCGGGACAGAGCAGATTACGTGGGATTGACTCAAAATAAACCACAGTGTCTATTAATAATATCAAAAAGAGAAAATGTGTGGTCAGCGATTTGTTAAGATCCGTTTTGGAAAACAATGGAGCTCTGTCACACTAAGGAATACACAACATCCGCCTTGGAAACAGAGAAAACTTGTGAGTTTTGTATATAACTTCAGACTAAACTGTGACTGCATCATGTCTCACTGTTATCATGACGATTTTCATGGTGGCGAACCGACTCCACCCTGACAAACGGGGGGGGAAAGAAAGAGCTGTTTCCCCTTTAAGAGAGGAATGGGAGGCTGGATTCAAACTGCAGGCGAGACGTGGAAATGGTTTTGTGAAACGGAGAGGTGGAGAGACGCAGAGACCCACCCGAATGGAACAGAGCCCATGTGACTCATACACCAAACTTCCCAACTTCCCCCAAATAAAACCTCTCTGCACACACACACACATACTTTCTTGTGCTTAGTATCTTAGGGAGTACACCCATTGACATATTGCATTCCCTAGCCCTGTCCTGACCTACTTACCTTAAACAGTAGAACTAAATGCCTGACCTTAACTTAATTCTAACCATAACCCTCAACTGTTGGAAAAGTGAGGATCGACCAACATGTTCTCTCTCATAAGATCTAAACTGAATATGATACTCACAAAAATAAAAGTACACACACACACACACAGACTTTCTATACTCGTACGGACCCTCACTATCATTATTAGCCCCAAACAACTTAACACTAGAACTCCTCCTTAACTCAAAATCGAATTATTCCTTATAAATAGTTTTTTCTCCTCAAACGGTCTTTTCAAGTGGCCTAATTACAAAAACTGAAAATGGGTTTTATAACAAACATAGCAACACAAGTCCATTCACACTTACAACGTGACGGACTGGAAAGTTGTATTTTTGTATGTGTAATATTGCAGTTTAAACACACATAAGGACAGTTGACTTATTCAGCCGCATGAACATAGTGGCTATTATTCAAAGTATCTGCTGCCACTGATTAAACATCAAGTAGGGACTTTGGAAACATGTCTGAAGTTTATCAAGAGTGAATAAATAAACTCTGCATCTGTGTTCCTGACTTGTCCTGCAGTCAAATCTAATCTGGGCATTATATAATGGGGAATAAAGTGGGCGTTGTCTTTGAGTTCAGATGTAAAAACCACTATGAGTCACACATTAGCATAAATAACGGATTTTTACGTCGACTATTGAAGGAATTGTGACGTTAGTTGTAGGTTTAAAGTGAAGTTTGACGCTTTTCTTTGTGTTACAAGCTTTTAAAAAGATACTTAAGAGAAGTGGAGCACACTCACCATTTTGAAAAGTCTTGACGGTTTATTGAAGAAGATGAGGAAGAAGATCTGTTGAAGAGAGAAAAGCTTTAACCTTAAGAAACTTAAGTAGAAACTAAAACTGGTTCTTCATCAGTTTTAATCAAGTTGTTTTTTCTTCTTCTTCTGTCTGTCAAACTTACTCCTCGGTCCCCAGGTGAAACCCCAGGTAAGACCCCGGCTGTCCCCGCTCACCAATCTGCTCTTCCATTCCCCCCCAAGTTACAGCCACTACCCCCCGCTGACTGAGGAACTTACCGGGGACCTGAGAGACGAGGCTCGGGCAGCGGACACAGAGAGACCCGGTGGAGATGGAGGAGAAGGAGGACGGAGAGAGAAGCTCCAGCCAGAAAAACCCTCAGCTGTGAGTGTGTGTGTGTGTGTCAGCCACACCCCGGCAAGAGTCCATGGAACAGCCCTGCTCCCAGTGCACTCTGGGAAATGCTGTTTTTTATTGGAAGTGTCGATGATGGAAAAAGTTTCCAAAAGTTTTTACAACTGCAGAAAGAAAAGGTACGATAGAGGATTGGGGCCACTAACAGGTGGAAAATATAGGTCGTAACATTAAGAGTGTTAAGTAATATAAAATATATGTTTAAAAAAATTGTAAAAATGTACAAGAATTAAGTGATACGAGAATACAGTGGTTATATCATGAGAAAAAGTCCTTTATTTATAAGAATAAAGTCGAAATATTATGAGCTTTAATTCATATTAAGAGAAAAAGGTTATACAGATTTATTAACTTAGAATTAAGTGATAATATTACAAGAATACAGTGATAATATCATGGGAAATTAGATAGTCGTGAATTTATGAGAATAAAGTTGTGACATTATGAGAGTCAAGTCATATCAAATTATAAAATATAAGAATGAAGTTATAGGAGAATACAGTGGTAATATAATTTGAAAAAGGTTCTAAATTGACAAGAATAACGTTGAAATGTTACAAGAGAAAAGCCGTAAATGTACAAGAGTAAAGTTGTGATTACCAAAATAAAGTTATAATATTACAAAAAAAGTCGTAAAATTTAGAGACTGATGTTGTTGTTGTTGTTGTGTTGTTGAAAACAAAAGAGCTGCAGTCAGACTCAAAGTTGATGATGAAGACTGAATCAAAGCAGACAGCTGAAAGATAATAAAATAAAAATGTTCCACCGAGCTGAGTGGAGCTGCAAAGTGGGGAGACAATTATCTGTGCGTTTGTCAATACAAACAACCTCTTTCACATTACACATAGTTATTAGATCCACTGTTAATATGGAATTATTGATTAGTGCAGCTTTATATGTCAGTACATCAGACCACTGGACGACAGGAAAGTCTGTTATGCTTTGCTAATGCAAAAAGTCAAAAACGACAAGGAAATTATATTTCCATCATAGTATACAAACAAACTTTGTCCGATGATATCAATTTTATGAAATATCATGTGGTGCGACCATCAAGAAATTACCAATTTGGGACTTCGATGATGAAATCCATTCAAAGACAGGAAGAAGCATCATAAACCATTTTGCCAAGGACCCATGGAAGCAGCAACAGGTTTGTAGCTCTCTCTCAAATTTGGAAAAAAATAACTTTTTTCACAGCTGGTATGTAGTTGCCACATTTGGATATCATGTGGTATGACCTAAAAAAAACTTTAAATTCTAAGTTATTTCAAAATATACATATTTTGATTCTAAATGTCATAGTGACCTTTTGTGCGGACCTAGTTTGTTTTCTTCATGAGGCCAATTCTGTGGCCTTAAATTTTTACTGAGCTAGAAAAATATCATGTGGTTCGACCAAATGTGGTGCGACCATTGCAGAATGTTTGACATGATAGATATATGTCCTAGATTGGGAGTTTTGGGGCTTTTTTAAATTCGATTAAGGATTTATACACATAAAGTACTTTAGAGTATTATTTTTTTCTAATATTTCAGAAACAACGGTTTATGATAAATGTTTTTACAAAATCATGAATATATACCACCCCAAAAATGTAACATGTAATTTATCTCGGTTATATTGAATTTATTAGTAATTTATTATTTATTTATCTGTTTTTTTATTTATAACAGTTTACATTTATTTGACCAGATGCCACTTCCAAGCAAAATATGCAGCGTGTTAATTCTGACCCTGTAGCAAGAGCGGAGAACCTTGCTCAGAGAAGAGAAGTATATATAAAACCTTTTTAAAATAAACTACAAATAAAGCAACATGAAGTACATATTGCTCTTTTGTGTTTTTCATTACCGGACCAATCTATCATTAGTCCAAAATATATTTTTGATTTATGGCATGACATTACATATCTTTTTAAGCTACAAGAGAAATTGAAAATTCCTTCAGAATACGTAAATTTTCACCACTTTCTAACTTTCTGCAAATTTTGGTAAGAAGTTGAGCATGTTAAAGCCCTCAAAAAGCCAATTCATTTGCCTGAATAATAATAATAATAATAACTAGCTTATTCCTAGAGATCCAACATCAAAATAAAAATATGATAGCAAAAATACAGTATCAAAATATATAAAATTTCTAGGGCTGCAAAGCAGCACTGGGCGGGCCCGAGCACATGCATTTTGAAGCGTTGCATGCGTTTTGTCTGAAAATAATAAAAAAACAAAGATTCCTTTGATATTTGACCGGCTCAGCATCAAAGGATTCATGGTCGATGTATGTACAGAACATCGTGTTTTAATATCCAGGACATCGTGTTTTTATGGCGTGTAATCAAACTTTGACGCCACGCCACGGTCACACCGTGTGACTAAAAAAAAATCCGTCAGTCAGTTTTTATCTCCATCTTGTTGTGATGACACTCATCTCGATTTGAAGTTGATCCGATGAAAACCCTGGAACAAGTGTGCTCGGGCCCTAAACACTTTAGATGTGCAAAGCTGAAGTAGTGAAGTTTAGGTCAAGGGTTGGATATGGATGAAATAACCGGGCCCTGCCCCCATTAGTATTTCTTTCCAAACCACTGGGTTGTTTCTGTGCCTTTCACCAAAGGACCACCAGTGTGTACATGTTAAGGTAAAACTGAACTTCACCATGAGGCAATATAATCTGTGACTGACAACCAGCGGCAAGGACACATCACTGATGTTACATCGTGTTTACAGGTTGGTTTGTAAACAAGGTGCAGATTAAAGTTCAATTTTATGGCTTATGTACCAATAAATCATAGACATAATGATTAAATATTAAACTAACAAACAAATGAATAAATATTAATGTGTTAGTCAGACACTGGCCAAATACTCTACTTGACTAGTTGACATCAGGCTTTGACAACGGGTGGAGACTGAAACCGAAGCTGTTGTGACAATTGCAAAAAGTAGATCTGTTCAATAGAGAATAGAAATATGTGGAATTGATTTTACTTGTTTCTTCCATGAATGTGAGCTCTTGTCTTGCCTTTTGCTTTGGCATGTATGGAATCTTCATACCAGGTCAATGAATCATCAACGAGAGCTGCAGATCAATTCTAACAAAGAGACTAAACACACTCACACACACACACACACACACACACACACACACACACACACACACACACACACACACACACACACACACACACACACACACACACATAGACCAGTTTTTTTTTTAAAACATATATTTATTGATTTTATACAGTTTTATACATTTACATCAATTTACATACATAACAACCTTCCACAATCTGAACTTATGGCAGTATAAAATGTCAGTTCTTAATACAAATATCACAAAAATGGCTAAGTTATGATTAAATTCATAAAATCAAAATTCAAGGACAAAATATTACAATGAAAATACTAATTTCACACAGACCAGTTTTAAGTGAAATTTGAAACGCTCATCTGAAGCATGATCTGTTATCATTTCCAGATGTCCAAGATATTTCAAACATTATGCAACAATACAGAAGTATTTAAGAAATACTCAAAGGCACAGAGATTACTAAACACCCATAAACTGTGTGTTTTGAGGAAGCCGGTGTAAGTCACCCTCCCTTTTCTTCTAAGGACCATAATTCTTATTAAGTTTATGGTCCCCAATAATGTTGTTTTTACCAGAGTTCTCATGTCGTTTGTCTCCTTCCCTCAGATTAACAAAACGACAAATAGAAACACAGAATAAATTACCCGCTACACGTATCACTCTGACCTATGAACCCACCAGTCCACAGAAAGTCTCACTCTTTTTCATATACACACACAAACACTAACTGCCACTGACTTCACCCTCCAGCCTGTATGAATAACACATGTGTGTTGGTTTCTCTGCTACTTGTATTTGTGTTCCCTGTTCCCTGAGGTATTTGTTACTGCTCTGACAAAGAAAGATATGAGTAATAGTCTAGTAAGCCTGAATGTATCCTTCAATTTGTAATACTAACAACAGAAAAGGTGTTGCAATGAAACTCTTGTGAGGAACCGAAGACCACATCCTCTTCCTGAGCATGTCCAGCATGCATCAATACTTAAGTACAGAAAACAAAACAAAAACAAGTGTTGAATGATGTATAAATGCTACTTCAGTCGCTATCATCACTGTTCATGTTACAACCATCAGACTGGAACCTGTGGTGGAGGCTATAGTGCCACCAAGAGGAAGAGAGAGGGAAAATCCACAAAACCACAACCTACATTTAAGATGTGAAGAGTCCCAAGCACACACTGCAGTTATATTCAGAACGTATGTCCATATGTGAATCATTAAAAGGTGTTTAACATGACGCTACTTTTTTTACCATGAGACTAAAAGCTCAGTGCACATACTGAGAAAAAACAATGAGACATATTATAAAAACAACTGATTATGATCATGAGGCAAAAATGAACTTTTTCATTTGAGAGGTTTGGTAGAAGGCTGTTGGCACTGTGGTCCAGTGGTTAAAACTGTCACCTCACAACAACCAAGTTTTTTGTTTTCGAAACCTTCTGTTTTCTGTGTGGATTTTACATGTTGTCCGCCATCAGTCATGAAGTTTCACCCAGTTTTTATAGCATCAAATAACTAATTTAAACCAAATTTACATGAAAAGTTTGCCCTAGGACAAACACCAGTGTGATAAGATAACTACCTTAAATTAGAGAATCAGAGAAATTTACCAGAGAAATGTATTTGCTGTTTAATTTGACTTTTTAGATTTGCTCATGTCCTATTAGCTAACCTATCAGTATAGTCCTCTATGCTGTGATTGGTCTGCACAAGGTTTTTTGCTGTTCTTATCAGCTCCTACTTAAACAGGATCCACTGGGTTACATTCGCCATTGCTCCGAAGCAGGGGTCTTCAACGTTTTTCAGGCCAAGGACCCCCAAACTGGTGGAGAGATGTAGCAGGAACCCCCTACTATATATATATCGTATAAAATTGTGTTTTATATTAAACTGGGCCTAGTGCCATGTATAAACATATAAGCTATTCAAATATTACATGGGTTCATATATTCATGTTTTTTATTTAAACATGTGCAAGGTACAGGGTGGCCATGCCACTGCCATTTATAAACATACATCTTGCATACAACACTGAGCTATTAAAGTAATTCACACATTCATGTTTTTATTTTAAACATGTAGAAGAGACAGTGAATCCTCAAGCCATCTGTGGATGGCACACATACTCCCACATTAGTGAGATGTCGGACTCTGATGGGTAGCACACAACTTATCTAACCTTGGACGGATGGCAGTTGTCAGGCAGAGGGTCAAATCACCCTCACAATATGTTGGATGGATGTTAATGTGATTTAAAGACAATTACATTTGTGGGAAAAAAATTGATTTGAAAATAAATGAAAAATAATAAAAAAAATTAAAAACTGTCTTATCAACCAAAGATTTCGCGACCCCCTGCAGTACCTCCGCGGACCCCCTAGGAGTCGCGGACCCCCTGTTGAAGACCTCTGCTCTAAAGTAAACAGAGACGACTGGAACCAGAAGACATCAACACCAGCATAGAAACTCTTCCACCACTAGCATTTTGGTGGTGTAATGACGCAGAAGCATGAATCAGCATTAACACAGAGTAGGGTTTATGACCTGCACGGCCCACCAGGGGGCTACGGAGAGGCTTTGGCTTCACTTTCACTGGAGCTGTGATGTCGTCCATCTTTATTTACTTTTATTTAGTCTGTCTTTATATAAACGAGGTTGATGTAGAGTAATGAGACACACCTCACTTTCTGGAAAGAACGAAACTGGAGTGATCTCACATTTAGTGGCGTGATCTAACTTTTATACAAAAGACACGTTAAAAAAACATCTTTAAGACTTATGGATATGTGTCTGTTTCAATACTATTATTATTATAAGTATTGTTATTCTTTATATTTGTATCTTATTTTTTGTGCTTTGTCTCGTTTTTTTGTTTTTCCTTTTTGTGTATATGGGTGCATATGTATGTATGTGTATATATGTGTGCTTATATGTATATATGTATGTGTGTGTGTGTATATATGTGCTTATATGTATATATGTGTGTATATGTGCTTATATGTATATATGTATGTGTGTGTGTAAATATGTGCTTATATGTATGTATGTGTGTGTATACATATGTGCTTATATGTAAATATGTATGTGTGTATATATATGTGCTTATACTGTAGTTATATGTATATATGTGTATGTATGTATGAGAGAGAGAGAGAGAGAGAGAGAGAGAGAGAGAGAGAGAGAATAGAGCATGTATATTAAGTTCTTCCGACATTTTGATATTAAGGTGAACATGATAAGCACAGTCTTCAGAAACATAGAAACAGTGACATTTATTCAGTCCCACCATAAACCAAAATGTGTAGTATGAAAAACCTCGATGTATTTTTAATATTCCCGGACACCTGCTCCATCTAAATCTGTGCACCCATGGTAATTCGAGCGGCGCCCACCCCCGTGTCTGCCGCTGAGATGGTACGAGCCGGGGCCACATAAAGTGAACACGGTGTAACTTCATCAGAACCGAGCAACCGGCAGAAGAGCCCACCTCAATCCGCTGAGTCACCCCCGAAACCCGGCTAGAAACATGGAGTGGAACGCGATGGAGATCAACCCGGAGGTGGGTGTGTGTGTGTGTGTGTGATGGAGGGGAGGGGAGGGGACACAACTCGTGTGTCTTTGTGTCTGTTTTATAAACTTTCCCCTGCGTGGGTCGCTCACCTGCTGTTGTGTGTCTGTTTCAGATGCTGAACAAGGTGGGTAAACAAAACAATGGCGTCGGCTGTTCTGGGTAAGTTTCACTGTTTTGCTAGCGAGTTGGAGGGAGACGACACCTGCTCGCTACGCAGCAGCAGCTAAGAGCATCAATGTGGGGTTTTAATGAAGATGACCGTGTGTGTTTTTAAAATGGTGGGAAAAGAAGATTAAACCAACAGGAGAAGCGGTTTATTTCTTTTTTAAATCAATGCGCGGGAGCATCCTCTTCCCCCTCCTCCTCCCTGAAGGGTGTGGTCCTCCCGGCTGGACCAGCAGCGCGACGCAGCATCTTTTTTCCAGACACATGGCGCCCCCTCAAAATGTCTGACCCCCGGTGAAAGTGTGTGTGTGTCTCCCCGGGTTCCAGATGATGGTGAAGCTCGGTGCCGGGGAGAGCTGGCGCTTCGAGGACGTGCTGGGGCTGGAGGGGGAGCAGCTGTCCGCCGTGCCCCGGCCATGCTGTGCCCTGATGCTGCTCTTCCCCCTGACACAACAGGTAGGAACCATGATGAAGAGGAGGAGGAAGAGGAGGGGTGGGGTGAGTCAGTGGTACAGACTGGGATGGGTGGGGTGAGGCTGGGATGCAGGGAGGGCAGGGAGGAGGAGGAAGTGATTCAGCAGATGCTTGGCTCCTTTTTAAATCGATGTGAAATCTAATAACCAAGTCAAACTTATTCATTAAACCCTGAATGAATCCTATAATCTGTTCTGCAAAATTAAAATGTATATTGTATATGTTTTTAGTATTTCATTCATTGTCCATCCATCCATGCTCTTGTTAATGACTTAAATATTAGGTTTTTGAACTTGAAGGATAATTTGAAACGGTTAGTTTTACACAAATGTCCACCTGCAACAAAATAAAGGCACAAGATGAAATCGTCAATAATCCTTCTATTATCTATTATTATTCTATTATTAACGCTCCTGATTTGAGGGTCGCTCGGAGGCTGGAGCTAATCCCATCACAGGGCAAATAAACATTCACTCTCAATTTATTTTCCAACTCACCTAACACCAGTCTTTGGACTGTGGGAGTGCCTAGAGAAAATCCATGCTAACACAGGGAGAACATAGCAAACTCCACACACAAATATTAAAACTAGGAACCTTCATGCATTGACATTCAGGTTTAATTGTAGTTTACTGTATTTTTTTAGATCCCAGTATGAATGAAACTACACACTGATCCCTTTCCTGTGTGAAAACAATATCTATATTCTAACTGTGGCAATACAGGGTAATATATTGTTATGTAGACCAGAGCATTTCAAAGGGTCTTTTCTTGGAGCTCCAAGGCAAAGGAATCCCATGATGCCAAACCGCATCATTCCAATCTTCAAATGATTCTTTGAATATCGTGATTATGAACAAAGTGCAAACTGTGCATTCACATAAATAAAAGTAAAGTAGTACATTTTAAGGGCAAACCCTCACCACCACCATTCCAGGCACGTTGTATACACGCTTTTTGACATTCTAGTCTTCAACCATCCATCCTCCTGAACTCATCACAGGCCCAACTCACCCATTCTCACTCACATTCACACCTACAGACAATATGGTCTCTTAACTCACACAGTCGCAGGAACAACCTGCAAACCCCCCACAGGACGGCGGGGTGGGGTCAGTGCGAACCACTGCACCACTGTGCCATCCTTTCAATATTGTATCAAGTATCTTACTGTGTCATAAGAAACAAGACACTTTATGATGTCACCTTGGTCTGATCGAAAATTGCGATGGTCATTTAAACTGGTTTCTCATGTTCTATTGACCAAACAAAGGTTCGATGATCCAGAACATAATCAGACACATTTACTACAGAGTAGAGATGAGCAGATCATCTTACTAGATATGTTTCATTTTTGGCTTCATGACTAAATCAAACGAGTAATTGTCAACATTTTATTGGTTTTCCTGGATGTGCTTTCCGGTCCTGTTCTTCATTCACATGCACATTTTAAGTGGCAGATGATAATGAACATGCTCTGTGTTTGTGTGTGTTTTCTTTTATCTGTGTGCATGACAGCACGAGTCTTTCAGAGAGAAGCAGGCAGACAAGGTGGCTGAGGAATCTGAGGTTTATTTCCTGAAGCAGACAATAGTAAACTCCTGTGGCACCGTCGCCCTGCTGCACGCTGTGGCAAACAACAAGAGCAAACTGACTTTTGGTGAGTGGATGGGAAATGCATGCTGGTCCAATATTGTGAGAACATCCAACCAATGTTTATTCACACAACAAGAACAATGTTGTTCATACCGGCACCTTTCAATCCCACAGTTTAAAATCTAACAAATGTTATTCGGTTTTTCACATGCTACCAACATGCATTATATGTTTTAGAAACATATCATAATTTCCTTTACACAGCCTTAGAGTAGAGTACACAAGCATTTACTGAATTGTGTGTGCTTTAATTTGTTTTCAGAAACCGACTCTGCCCTGAAGAAATTTCTCGACGAGACTGCCAACATGTCTGCTGATGATCGTGCCAAACATCTCGAGAAGAACCAGGTAACACTGCGTTATGGACTGTTAAATGGAAAAGAAAAGACGAGTAAACAGCAAATTTGATCAGCAGAGGATAAAGTTTGATATTAAAAAGACTTCTTTGCCAAAATGCTTCATCAAACTTTGTGCTTGCGTATATGGTTACTGTTTTATATAATAATATAAGATAATGGACAAAATAAATGCAACAGGGGGTGAAACTCGAGTAAACCATATCTTGTAAAGTTGCATAAATTTCATGTGATGCTATCGACACTTGATGGCGCTAGTCACCGCTAAATCTTTGTCCCTTTTCAAAGGCAGTTTGATTAACAGTTTTGCCATTTTAAAAAGTCTTTTGAAACTTTTGTTTTCCTCACTGCATTCCTGATGTGTGTGTTCGCTATTAAAACGTCTTTGAATGTATATTTGAATTGATCTGTTCCAGCAGTATTAACGGAGATGTTCTGACCTTTTTTTTTTTTCCAGACAATCTGTGATGCTCACAATGAGGCTGCACAGCTGGGCCAGTGCAGGGTAAGATACTTCCTACTTCCCTATGTGACTCTGTGGTGTTTTTCCACACACATTACTTATAACTACTCTGAATTGAGTGTTATATGTATTAGATAAAAGTTGATTTTCAAATATACCTCTGTGTCTGTCCATATGCATGTTCCTTCTCTTTTAATATTCCATGCATGGACATAGTACATGAGAGACTTGTATTTAAAGCAGATGTGGTGTTGACGGTAACAAATTGCTTTCCAGTGTATTGCACTGTTTACTCAGTATAATATTCCCACAAATTTTAACTTTCACAGCCTGAAGCTGACAAAGTCAACTTCCACTTCATCACCTTTGTCAATATAAAGGGACAACTCTATGAATTTGGTAAGCACATGTATACGTCATGTGTTTTTACTTGTGATGGCGCAGTCACTGTATTCTAAAATATCTGATTAATTTTTTTAAGATGGGAGAATGACCGGAGCAGTGAAGCACGGAGCCACCAAGGATGAATCCTTCATCACGGTATGTAAACGTATGGACGGAGGTCTAAATGTATCTGTGACCCGAGTATTTTAGGTTGTAACATCAAGCTACCATAAGAGGGCGCCATGTGCATGAAAAATAAAAATAGAGAATGAAATGTTATGTTGGTTCATTGGACTCATTTAAAGGTAAAAGAACAACGGAAATCCTAAAGCAGAAGTAAAGATTTCTCTATATAAGGCTAAGGAAGTGTTGATAAAACCCAGATATAATAAAATCAGTTCATTCCTATTTGACCAAATTATGATTATCATAATCTGGATATCTTTTGGAGCTTTTATAAACGCATGACATTTTATCATTTCACAACTGCATTATACAGCAGATATATAGACATCTAATTTCCTTGTGTGTTTTGTTTTTTTGTTTCCCCTGAATCTTGTCCAGGATGCAGCCAAAGTGTGCAGTGGATTCGTGGAGAGAGAGAAGGGTGAAGTCCGTTTCTCTGCCGTGGCTCTTTGTCAAAGTTAGATATTTGATAGGAAACGGAATCGAATCGTTAAAAAAACAAAATGTTTTGAAGTGTTCACGTGGCAAACACAATCAGCAGGCACACACAGTGACCTGCACTCACATACATCTGCAGGCACTATAAAGCACATATTGTTTCCACATACTGCACCCATCTCATGAACAAAGCATTCGCACATCCACACAGACACGCACACGATCACACAAACACAATCGAATCCTTTTGTTCTGCCGACACTCACTGATACAAGCTGCTCCAAATGATCCTATTTGTGATATTATTTAGAAGTGAAAATTGTTCAACTTGACGTTGCTGCTTGTGTGTTTATGTTATGTTATGTTGGGTTCAGCAAGTTTTTCTGTGCAATCCTTGGTGCATCTGTATCACACTTACCTTTTGTGCCAATACAAGTTAGAAGTTAAAGGCAGAAAACTTGTGCAGGGACAGTTTTTGCCCCGTTTTTCTGAATGCCTTCAGTTGCTGTGTGGTTGAATCTGTGAGGATCTGACATTCCTCAGAAGAGCCCAATTGGATCCGTGGGAATAATTTGACCATTGTTCAGAGCACGAACGAGACCTTTTACGTCACGATCTCGAGTCACTCTGACATTTCTCTGAAAAACTGTTCTAGTTTTGAGTTTCAAGCTACAGGGGGTGGAATGTTTAGGTCACTGGATTGTAATTATAATATTGAGGTCACTGCCAAGTCAATTTCACGATCTGAAAATGTTTTTTTAGGTTTACAGTCCTCAAATGCTACAACACTGTGCAAGTTTTCACAGAAAATACAAAACTTCCCATGAAGTGACTACAAAGTGTTATGTGTGTGAGAGGTGATTGGCTCTGTATGTCTCTTGTGTTCAAATTGTTTTAAGTTTTGCACTTTCCAAATGCTGTGTTGCTGTAGTTCTGGTGGTGATGCAGTTGTGGGAATTCAATAAAGCAACTAAAAAACCTCTTAAGTGTCATTTGTTGTTTCTGCATTGATTTTTGCTATCAAAACAAATAAATAACCAACTATTTTGGTCCAATACGATCAGGATATTGTCCAAATCTAAAATTGTACTTTATTTTTCACATGTTGCTATCTGTCGCATAATGACCAATTCAATATATTTAGATTTTGGACAGTTCTCATGAGCTCTAAGACATATTTAAACATTTTACTTTCTATGAATCAGATGAATTGATGATGAAACTAATCTTCAACTGCAGACCTCAATGTTTTCTTCTGACTCTTGTTTTAACACCACTGTTTTTCTCTTGACTGGGACCAGTGTGTGCACATTCCCTGACTCCCATTCCTACCCTCTGTCCCATGAGGGGATGAAGTGGTTAACATCCTGAGGCTCGTCCCGACTGCTCTTGGACATGTTTCAGCTGCTGAGCGTCTGAAACAGGAGGAGGACAGAGTTGTCGATGTGAGGATTCAGCTCATCTCTGTGGATACCGACACAAGAACTTGCTTTTTGTGGTAAAAAAAGCAGGCACAGCGTGATGTGAGGTGTATTAAATGACTGTGAAAGACCAGGGGAGTGTGACAGAGAGCTTTGTGAAGCTAATCACAGCCAACACATCTCCGATACAGGATCCTACTGACGTCTTTACTCAAACAGAACCAAAGGACAGAGGAAAAGGGCTGTGGACAGAACTGATGCTGTCCCTTTGCTGTGTCTGAGTTGGTGTGAACTCTTTCCCTGTATTCAGGCGATTCAATAAAGTAACACGCACAGAAAATAATGGTTTGACCTGCCATTTGAAAAGGTCCCATCTGCATCCAATAGGAAAGAGCAGAAGCCGTCAACACTCAACCCCATCGTGTCTGCCACTGTTATCAACTGCACTGATTATAGACGACTGCTAAGCCATTGATTTTGATTTGTAATCGGTAACTGGGAGCAAACAGCAGACAAACAATGTGAAATTCAAAATGGGGAATACAGGCCGGGAACATTTAGGTCAATTTTCAAGTTTTATTAATCTGGAGGGTTTAATATTCTGGTTCAGACTCTCATATGACTGTGAAGCCAACAAATATTTAAATCAGTAAGAGAATGAATTCTCCATCAGAATTTTTTGCCTGAAATATTTCCTGCTCGAGGGCGCGAAGCAAAGATGAGCAGTGGAACTTAATGTAAAGCCACAGTTAATTAATTCTTTGTGCACTGGACAGTACATAGATAATACCTTTAAGTTTTGATCAGGCATAAAGTGTAAACTGTACCTGATAACTTCATTACATTTTACCCAGGTTGATAATGGTTATTTCAATCAATAAAACAGTTATAATGAAACTGTTAAAAACAGATTTTTGACAAAGTTCATTTGTAAGCAAGAATACACAAAAACAACTGAACAGATTTTCACAAAACTTGGTGGAAGGATGAGATATCAGATGGGGAATAAGTCAGTTTTGGTGTTAGGGGACCATATAGCATAGCACATTGTTTAATGAATTCAATCAACATTTTCTGGGTAATGAAGTACGACAGAGTATAAGGGCCAAATTAAAGCAAACTAAATGTTCTATTCTCATGAATTGTAATATTACGAGAATAAAGTTGTAATTGGCTCGATGCCTCTATTGGATCTTTTCTATTACCAGACTCATATTTCTCACATGCTGCTTCCAGAGCTGATGGATCTGAATCTGCATCGTTATCGTGACACCGAAGCAACAATTCCACATCTGTCTCTTCCTCCGATTCCTACTCTGGTCCTTGTGTTGTCTTCCAGTGTTGTGCTTATTATTTCAACACTATGAGAGGTTGAATCGTAATTTATATCAAGATTAATTACCCATTTGACTGTGCCCTAACCCTGGTAGATTTGTGCACATGGCTGAGTTAACCTTTGTGGGGTGTTGTTGGGCAGTTCCAGATTTCCCCTTAAGCATCCAGGAAGTGACCAGTTCCCTTGAGATGCAATTAATAAGTGGTTGAGACATTGGCCACACTCCGCAGGGAGCTTGATACTCCTGATACCAAATAAGTGGCAGAAAATTACATTTTCTGCCACCCTACGTGCGCACAACATGTGCGCACGTAGGGTGTGGTCCGCCCGGCTGGACCAGCAGACGCAGCATCTTTTTTCCAAAATGTCTGACCCCCGGTGAAAGTGTGTGTGTGTCTCCCCGGGTTCCAGATGATGGTGAAGCTCGGTGCCGGGGAGAGCTGGCGCTTCGAGGACGTGCTGGGGCTGGAGGGGGAGCAGCTGTCCGCCGTGCCCCAGCCATGCTGTGCCCTGATGCTGCTGTTCCCCCTGACACAACAGGTAGGAACCATGATGAAGAGGAGGAGGAAGAGGAAGAGGAGGGTGGGGTGAGCCAGTGGTACAGACTGGGATGGGTGGGGTGAGGCTGGGATGAAGGGAGGGCAGGGAGGAGGAGGAAGTGATTCAGCAGATGCTTGGCTCCATCTCTTTAAATCAATTTGAAATCTAATAATCAAGCCAAACTTATTCATTAAATCCATTAAACTCAGTTCTGCAAAATTTAAAAATATATTGTATATGTATGAAGTATTTCATTCATTCATTGTCCATCCATCCTCTTGTTAATGACTTGAATATTAGATTTTTTAACTTGAAGGATAACTTGAAACGGTTAGTTTTACATAAATGTTTGAGAGAGAAGACTTGTTCCACACTGCCAGTTCCTCTTTGCATCTCCCTCTAGACATGTCTGGTTTATATTAACATGTTCAGAGTGAGTTTCCAGTCTGCCTAAAACGATCATGTGACATCTGTGACATGTGAGATATTTTTAGATCAACATCTTGACTGTGGATGATGAACAGTTAAACAGTGCTATAGGCTTTATTTGTGGACATAAAGAAAAAGTAATATCATACACTGTTCATTTGATGGAAAATTGGCAAGTTGGACTTTTGTTGGTTTTCTGATCCAATTGAACAATCAAACCAAAAGGAAAAAAAGGATAACACAAGGTAGATTGCTAGTGAACCTCATGTTTTAATGCATTCAACATTATTGACGCTTTTAAAGCTGCAGCATTAAACTTTGCCTTGTAGTGATAAAAACCTAAAATGAGGACAAAGATTGATGATCTCTCTTTGTAATCCTCACCAGCGTATTTTTGAAAGGTTTTGCCCAGATTGGGTTTAGAGTTCAGTTAGGATTTGTCCAGGTGTGTTTTTAATTGGCACTTTTAAAACCAGAGTCTTTCCTTTTGAATCATTTTGTACATTTCCTTGATTTGTCCCCTAAACGCCTCCAGGCGCCACAGTGCGTGAGACTGTGACTAGGCCTGTCACGATAACACATTTTTCTGTGCGATTAATTGCCCCAGAAATTATTGTGATAAGCGATAATATTGCCGTTTTGACACCATTTTCAACTTATATAATGATAATGGCATAATAATGCAAGTACACCCTTTCGAAGATCAATAAACTTTTATTTTTAAAGAACACTGGAACTGGACATCTGGAAGACATTTAAGAAAGACTTTTTTATTGCCAAATATATGAACTGTTTAAAGTAGATTATAAATATAAATAAATACAAAAACTTTTTAACTTAAAACTATGAATAATATATGAACTGTAAACAAAAGTTTTACACTATACTTAAATAAATAAAAATAAATACAAAACAGACACACTCTGACTCGTGACTCTGACTTCGGTGCCTGAGCCAATTGAGACCCCGTGTCTCCGCGGAGACCCCTGTGTCAGACCGCTCGGAGACCCCCGTGTCTCCGCGGCTGGGGCTGTCGCAGGCAGGCTTCCGCCCGCCTTCGTCCACCCGAACGCTTTTGTGAAACCTTTCTGGCCGTGGTCTCCGTTCCTCCCGCCCCGAGCCTTTCCAAGCCGACCCGGAGCCGTCGCGGCGCACCACGGAGGAAATGCGCCCGGCGGGGGCCAGCCAGCGCTTGGGAGAGGGCTCGCGAGGAGATCCTCCCACACCTGCACGGGAGCCCTGACGCACGCGGGGCGCGGGCAGCGCGGAGACAAGAGTCTGTCCACCGGCAGCCGCGGCCGACTGCCGGATGGGATCTGCATCGATCTCATTTTTAGCCTTATGCGAGCGGAGTTGACGGACATCCGTCATAGCGACGGAAAACTTTAATCCCTGAATTTATTGCAGCCGGCAAAAAATTATCGCTCATTTTTAATTTATCGCGCAATTAATTGATTTATTGCATATCGCGACAGGCCTAACTGACTCAACAATGCAGACTGTGGTCACATCAGCTGACTGTCAGATAGTTCTTTTTTTCACCAGTCAGCCATCTTCCAGCACATGATCCCCTCAAACACAGAGCTCAATCTGTTTTCAGTGGTGGCGTCTCATCACAGCCACGCTCGTCATCTTGTCTTGTCCGGCCACGAAATCCCACTGAAGTTTTTGTCCTTCCTTTTTTTTGTGTTGGAGCTCCTTTTTAAGGAAGCATTCACGTTAATGGGGGTATAACTCGCAACAGAGACTAAACGAATAACGTAATATCTTGATGAGGGGAGTCAGCTTGTTGGTATAATTTAGCTCCATAATTCCACCCTGTGATGCTCACAAAAGTCCTCATATACTGACGTGAATATCTGTCATGTTCTGTCATTTCAGCTTTGAACCAGAATCTGCTCAGTGTGTCTGTGCAGTGTTTCTCACACCACAAGTAGATTCTGACTGCCATATTAATTTCAATCAAGGGCCCGCCGAGGAGGAGGCCGCCGCCAAGCCGAAGGAGACCAAGCAGCAGAGGAAGGTAAACACCAGCGAGTGTAGCTTCAATGGGGATCAATGCTCTCCGGTCAGTCACAGATGCAAACTGTTGTTTTTTTTAAACCGCTGGGCACATGCCGCCATAGACTATGCATGCCGCGGCTGGGGGAGCAGTCGCCCCGGCGCCCTCCCCTCCACGCAGCCGGAGGCTCGGTGTGTGGCCCGCCTCAAGTTGTTGTTGTTTTTTGGGGGGGGGGGGGGCTTCCTCTCTCTTGGACCGCGGGCCGGTGTCCGTCGCAGGTGTGGACGGCGGCCTGGCGCGGGTCGGGTCCTACTCGCGTCACCTCAGCTACGGCGCCCGCGGGGGGAGGCCTCCGTTCGCGGGGGGGGGGGGGGGGGGGGGGGGGGGGCGCTAGACTGAGTCCCGAACATGTGGACATGCTGACATTCTTACATTACAACACACATGTCTAAATGACGTTTGAGTCGGATTTTGAGCTGGACACTACTGTTTCTTTTACTTTAAACATGTTGCACTTTGTTTAATAAAAAAATCCATTTAATATGCAGACATAACTTTTTTATTTTGATAAGGGGTTAAATAGAAACTTTGATATCTTTTTGAGTTGCACTGCTGACTTAACTTATAAGCCCTCTTTTTTATTTATTTTTATCACGTTGGAGTTGCTAGGTTAAACCTACAGTTTTGCACTTTAATATTTGAGCCTTTCTTTACATTTTGTTTTGTGCTGCATTATACGATGACATACAGTTTGTTGTTGTCAAAATAAAATTAACTGAAATGAATGGTCAATTTGATTTTTTTGGAGGAAAATTAGTCGTTTAGATTAATCGACTAATCGATAAAATAGTCGTCCGATTAGTCGATAGAAAAATAGTCGTTAGTGGCAGCCCTAATTGTTAGACAGTATATAAAAATAGTACAGTATATATAGTATATCACATAATATATATTTATATATGATAGTAATTATACCAATATAATAGCAGTATATAGTAATAATGGCAGCAACAGTATATATAAATATAATTTATAATAACATATTCTTGATTTGCATGTGTGAAAATACACATTTTATTTCAGCTGATGGATGAGTTATAAAGTGTTTGCCTCATGTTACTGTCTGTGTTACTCTCAGTCACTTGAAGGTGGGAGGACCGGCCCTGCACATGTTCATTCACTGGTTGGTTATAGATTATGTTTATTAATATTTAGCAGATTGATAATCGATATTAACATGGATTCTACATGTGAAACTCGAGAAGGCGTCAAGAAGCAGAGAAGCTGAACACCTAAGGCTGACAGCACCATCTTGTTTCTACCAGTAGAGGGCGGTAGAATAGTGCCTCACCTGATGACATGAAATTAAATTCTATCCTGATAATACAAACTGATAAAGTGAGTTTAATGCTCAACTAATTTCAATTAATGATAATATTGATGAAGGAAAAATTAAGGAAAATTAAATCGGTTTTACTGCTAAACACAATCCAAGATTTAAACAGAAATGATCACAAATCATGTTTTTCTGCTCTGGATGGAGATGTTCACATTTTTTAACTCTTTAACCCGAGGACAAATCTAAAATATGAAACATACATTATATATTCTCATCATTATGTCACCAGGGCTCCAGCATCTCAGCCTTATTCCCTCTCTGCTTTAATCCAGATTTAATTATTTCATTATCACAAAACTTGGCGACAAACCTAAAATCATTCAGCACCTGTTGCAACAGCAACCGCTCCCTCATGTCAGGAGGTTGAGCTCGTCTGGCTCCTCAAAATCACTCACCTGTTAGGTTTCATGTGCAGGAAATACAAATTATAACAACGATTCAAAGAGCGATAAGAGATCAATAAAAAAATATGGATGTAGTCCTAAACGTACATTTGCTTTGATAACATTCATATATTTCACATGTGGGACAAAATCATTAAAATCACGCTGATTCACATTCCACCATGGTCATGATAGTGTAACTTTGGTGAAAATTATGATGGGTCTCATATACTTCTCCTGTCATCCAGATTGGCCTGGAAAAGTATTTAGAAAGAACAATGGAATATTAAAGCCCTCAAAAAGCCAATTAATTTGCCATATTAATAATAATCCTTACAATTTCAATAGGGTCTCACCTGACCTTTGATGTCAGTGCTTGGGCCCTAAATAATATGTATAAATATGTGTATATAGACTTATATACATACAAACCCCTCCTACCCCTTGCCTAACAATTCTCCATCTACAGAAAGCCGGAACAAACGGGCCAACCAGCCAAGAAGGTGGTGACAAAGAGGTCTGTAGTCTCTACACTCTCACTGTGCCCACTCCCTCCTCCCCCTTGCCTAACATCTCTCCATCTTCTCAAGGCGTGAGGCCCCGAAACCGGAGGCCAACCCCAGATTCAAATTACAAGGCCACAGGTGGGGGGTTGAAGGTAGGGCTGCTCAATTAATCGAAATATAATCGTGATTACGACAATGTTGATCTGATTTGTTATTTATGCTGCAAAATAGTTTTAATATTTAAAGTATTTTAAAAGTGCCTATTGCAGAGTTGACTGAACCAGTTCCTGCTCAGTGTGTCTGTGCAGTGTTTCTCACACCACAAGTAGATTCTGACTGCCATATTAATTTCAATCAAGGGCCCGCCAAGGAGGAGGAGGCCGCCAAGGAGGAGGAGCCGCAGGAGGAGGCTCGCAAGCAGCCGAGGAAGGTAAACACCAGCGAGTGTAGCTTCAATGGGGATCAATGCTCTCCGGTCAGTCACAGATGCAAACTGTTGTTTGCATGTGTGAGTGAGTGAGCATGTTATTGTTTTAAATAAATTATGCCTTTTGGCTTAGTAACTCAATTTATTCTTGATGGGTCTCAAATACTTCTCCTGTCATCCAGATTGGCCTGGAAAAGTATTTAGAAAGAACAATGGAAAATTAAAGCCCTCAAAAAGCCAATTAATTTGCCATAATAATAATAATCCTTACAATTTCAATAGGGTCTCACCTGACCTTTGATGTCAGTGCTCGGGCCCTAAATAATATGTATAAATGTATAAATATGTGTATATAGACTTGTATATACAAAGAATATAACATCAATATGGTTTATATGAACACATATCACATATGATGTGAAGTAAGTGTTCCAGTATATGGAGCGGAGTGTTGTACAGGGTACACAGTGCAAGGAGACAGGTATATTTAGTGCAGTTCTGTGATGGTGGCTCTGACAGAGGCAGAGCCGATTAACGCAAAGGCAAACTAGGCACGTGCCTAGGGCCTGATTGGCAGGGAGGGGCCCAGACAGAGGGACCAAAAAAAAAAAAAAAAAAAAAAAATATACAAATATCCTATCTACAATTTATTTCAGTTTTAATATATCAATATTTATTAATTAACTAAAAATAGTGACGTTGTTTATCTCTTAACGTTACGTTACGTGACGTCACATTAACACCAGTCAGTTAAGTCCAGTGTGGAGGTCAGCCGGTCAGGACTAAGCGGGATAATTAAGCTAGCAGGCAGGCAGCCCGGTCAGCCCCGACAGCTGTAAACCTGCTAGTGTTAGCAGAGCCAGAGGCCGAGCCAGGCCCGGAGACGCGGCCCGAAGACGCAGCGGAAGACGCTTCGGCGCCTTCAACATCAGCGCCATCACAGGAGAATGACAAAATGATGGAAGAACAGCAGCCGGCCAGAAAAAGTGAGCCCAATATAGTTTTGACGGAGCCTCTAGACCCGGAAAGGGTATTGACAAGCTATCCATCTGATCCTGCAAAGTGGGACCAAATTGACGACAGGATGCGTGAGTACTTTGCACTAAACCATCCCTGTCAAAATATTGGAGATTTCTCTGCATCACAGAGAAAATATGGAGACATTAACCGAAGCTTAACTAAGGAACATTTCTTTAGAAAAAAGCTAAATGGAGAAACCCTGTCAAGAAGATGGTTAGTGTACTCACCGTCTACTGGCACTGTATTCTGTCACTGCTGCAAGTTGTTCAGTGTAAGAGACAATCAATTTGTCACTGGATTTAATGACTGGAAAAACTGTGCTAATCGCTTGCATGAACATGAGAATGGTATGGATCATCGCACTGCTGTGCTGAGTCTATCATCACTTGGAAATAAAAATGCACGCATAGATTCAAACATAGTACAGCAACAGGAGTCTGAGAGAGCATACTGGCTCAACATTCTGAAACGTATAGTGGCAACTATTCAGTTTCTTTCTTCGCGAGGACTGCCCTTCCGTGGGGACGATGAGGTAGTAGGATCACCCCACAATGGGAACTTTTTGGGCTGCTTGGAGTTAATTAGTCGCTTTGATCCACTACTGTCAGAACATCTAGCCAGATACGGAAACAAGGGCAGGGGAAATACCAGTTACCTGTCCTCTACAGTTTGTGATGAGTTTATTCAGCTGATGGCTGAGAAGGTTCTGCATGCTATTGTAAAAGAAGTTAAAGATGGCAAGTATTTCTCCATCATTGTGGACTCAACACCTGACATCACACATGTTGATCAGCTCTCTTTGATCATTCGCTATGTCCTGAAGAAAAGTGGGGAGCCTGTCGAGAGATTTTTGGAGTTCATACCACTACATGGTCATACTGCAGAACACATGGAGGAAACACTCAAATCTGAGTTAAAAGAACTGGACATTGATTTGATGGACTGTCGTGGGCAGAGCTATGACAATGCAAGTAATATGGCAGGGAAATATTCTGGACTGCAGGCAAGAATAAAAAATAAAAATCCTAATGCTGACTTCATACCATGTTCTGCACATTCTCTTAATTTAGTTGGTGCATGTGCAGCAGAATGTTGCCTAAAAGCAGTTACATTTTTTGGCTTCATTCAAAATCTCTACAACTTTTTCTCAGCTTCAACTCGGCGGTGGGAGATTTTAACAGCCCACCTCACAAAATGCGAGCGAGGTCTGACACTGAAGAGCCTTTCCGGCACAAGGTGGTCTGCGAGAGCTGATGCAACAAAAGCTCTGAGATTTGGCTACAAAGCTATTCAAGATGCTTTGAATGAAATCAAAGTTGACCATTGAACCCCCAGAGCTGCTCAATATGAGGCGTGTCAATTAATAACAGTGATGGACACCCTTGAAACTGCAGTTATGACAGTAGTGTGAGTGCAGCAGGTACAAATTGATGTATGTACTGTTCCTATTCTGTACAGTTCACTCATAGAGTTCATAGGACAAGCCAGAAATGATTTTGATGTCTATGAAGCAGAGGCCAAAACCTTCACAGCAACAGAGGGATACAAAGCAGATAGCCAAAGAAGACGAGTGAAGAAAGTTTTGTTCGGTGAGTCTGCAGGTCCAGAGGTGCAGCGCTCAGGCCGTGAAGCATTCCTGATTGACTCACATTATGTCATGTGTGACTGCTTGTCACAAGAATTGAAACGACGCAAAGACGCATACAAAAATGTGGAGGAGAAATTTGGTTTCCTTACTAAAACGAAATCAATGGACATTGAACAAATCCATGCAGCCACAGAAAAGCTGAAGAAAATATACCCTCAGGATCTTGAGGAGGACTTTACAGCAGAGTTTTGCCAGTTCATCTCAATGGTAAAAGATGAAGAATCAGTCATGGCCATGTACAAGAAGCTCCTAGAGCTAGGCTTGAGGGATGCTTTCCCTAATGTGGACATTTGCCTTCGCATGTATCTGACATTACCGATTGCAAACTGTTCAGGAGAAAGATCATTTTCTTTGTTGAAACGAGTGAAAACATACCGGAGAGCAACAGTAACAGAAAAAAAACTGAATGCCTTTGCCCTGTTGGCAATTGAGAATGGATTTACAACCTCCCTGGAGAAAGCATCTGTAAAGGTAAGTTTCCCATTTTAAAATCAAATGTAAAATGCATATAAATTAAATGTATAATATAGGGCTATACTTTCTACTATAATGAAATTAAATATGAGGAACAAACCAAGTATATTCAAATCTCAAACAGCTGTCTTTCATCTTATGTATACATTTTATTATTTCTCCACAAGATCGTGATGATGCTGTCAAGATGTGTTTCTGCTGCGATGGAGGCCTGCGATGCTGGAAGGCTGAAGATTATCCCTGAGTGGAGCATGCTAAATGGTTTCCTCAGTAAGTGCTGCTGGTTTTATTTATTATTATTTATTGTTGGACAGTTTCTAAATGGTCTTGATAAATGTGAAGCGTTCATGTTTGTCTTCTTGTTCCTGTACTTAATCACAGGTGTGAATATGGGCTCCAGGAGAAGGGACAAGAATTTTTGTTCACCCAATTCAGGCTCGTTTTCCTTGGCTGTCTGAGCAGGTTAGTAAAGAAAAAATATACAAAAAAATATAAACATAAGGTATGGATCAAGTTATTTAATGATTGCTTTTTTTTCTACGATGTTTCTGTGATTAAATCTGCTTTTAGAGTGCAGTCTAGTAAAGCACACCGTCCAGAGAAACATCCAGACCAGTGGAGAGAACTGCTGAACAGTCCAGACCAGGAGCTGAGCTGCTGAGTGTTGAATACCAGAAAATGGAAGAGAGGTGATGGTTGTCCATGAAAATAAACATCTTTCTCACTACAGCACACTTTCTCTTACTGCAAATTTTATTGGTCTTTGTATATTTGACTACTTATTTAACTATTCAATTTAATCAACACATTTAATTAAGATTTTCTGCAAAATGCAATAGCTTACAACATTTATCTGATTTGCTCTGTTTACATAGCAATGCTGACACCTATTGGTGATTTACTGGTACTACTGCCTTAACAATGACACTCGCAATGGATAGGACAAGGATAATTTAGTAGCATTTAATAGAGCCATGTAATAACGTATAAATCATAAAAATCAAAAAATAGTCTGTTTAATGTACGACACATCCAAAGACTACGCTATTTAAAATGTGAATTAACTTCTTATTAGTAACTTGGGTAAGTTTCAGATTTCAATTCATAAATAACATCAATGGAGGGGGGCCCAAAAAATACAGTCTGCCTAGTGTAGTCCATTTATTTAATCCGTCTCTGGGTTCATTGGACTCATTTAAAGGAAAAATAACTGAAATCCTGTAGTAAAAGTAAAGATTTCTCTATATAGGGCTTGGGAAGTGTTGACAACCCAGATATAATACAATCAGTTAATTCTTATTTGACCAAATAATGATTATCATAATCTGGTGATATTTTGATGAAAACTTTTGGAGCCTTTATAAACGCATGACATTTTATCATTTCACAGCAGATATATAGATCTAATTTCCTTGTGTGTTTTTTTTGTTTATTCCCCTGAATCTTGTCCAGAATGCAGCCAAAGTGTGCAGTGGATTCGTGGAGAGAGAGAAGGGTGAAGTCCGTTTCTCTGCCGTGGTGGCTCTTTGTCAAAGTTAGATATTTAGACCATAACCGGTTTACCACTACTCAATTAGACATTTTAGCTTTTACTTCCTTACTGGCAAGACGCCACCTTCTTCTCCACTGGAAGTCGACTTAAGCTCCCTCTACTCAGTGGCTCAACGACACTATGTCTTTTCTAAAGCTGGAAAAGATCAGATATTCAGTTAAAGGTAGCTGTAACAAATTATATAATAAGTGGCTTCCCTTTCGTACATTCTTCCACTCTCTCCAGTCCCTGCCCCCTGATTGACGGACCCACCCCCTCTCTCTCACTTTTCTCTCTTTCTTCTTCCTTTTTATTTATTCATTTACTTATTCTTTTTTTATTTTATTTTATTTTTATTTATTTATACTGTGCAGCTTTAATACTTAATTACTACTTAATATAATTTTCAGTTATTTATTTATCATTATTATTATTATTTTCATTGAATTGTGTAATGTATGGTTCGCAGGACCATGTTCATGTGGTCCTTTAATTAAGAAAAACATCCAAGGAGTTAGACTGTATATCTTACTCTTAACCCATCGAGATGCACAGTGGGTTTTTTTTGGTGTCAATATCTCTCTCTATATATATATATGTTTTTTTTTTTAACAATCTGCTTATTGAATTTTTTACATAATTAACAAACAAACAATACTGTTCCATCAATAACAATTACAGATGTAATTTCAATATACCACAGAACAGATACCAACCCCCCACCCCCCTCCCTCCAGATCCTAGCCCCAACAGATGAGCACATATACACTGCTCAAAAAAATTAAAGGAACACTTTGAAAACACATCAGATCTCATTGTGAAAAAAAATATGTTGGATATTTATACTGATATGGACAGTTTAATGTCTTAGGAACAAAAGGATGCCACATCTTTGATGGAAATAAAAGTTTTTTGTGGGATGTCCTCCAAGATCTGTCTAAGGGCATCAGTGAGCTCCTGTAAAGTCTGAGGAGCAACCTGGCGGCGTCTGATGGACCGAAACATAATGTCCCAGAGGTGTTCTATCGGGTTTAGGTCAGGTGATCGTGAGGGCCATTCAATTGCATCAATTTCTTCATCCTCCAGGTACTGCCTGCATACCCTTGCCACATGAGGCCGGGCATTATCGTGCATTAGGAGGAACGCAGGACCTACTGCACCAGCGTAGGGTCTGACCATGGGTTCAAGGATTTCATCCCGATACCTAATGGCAGTAAGACTGCCGTTCTCTAGCCTGTAGAGGTATGTGCGTCCCTCCATGGATATGCCTCCCCAGACCATCAATGACCCACCACCAAACCGGTCATGCTGAACGATGTTGCAGGCAGCATAGCGTTCTCCTTGGCTTCTCCAGACCCTTTCACGTCTATCACAGGTGCTCAGGGGGAACCTGCTCTCATCTGTGAAAAGCACAAGTGCCACACATGCCAATTCTGGTGTTCTATAGCAAATGCCAATCGAGCTCCACGGTGCTGGGCAGTGAGCACAGGGCACACTACAGGACGTCGCGCCCTGAGGCCACCCTCATGAAGTCTGTTTCTGACTGTTTGGGCAGAGACATTCACACCAGTGGCCTGCTGGAGGTCATTCTGTAGGGCTCGGGCAGTGCTCAACCTGTTCCTCCTTGCACAAAGCAGCAGATATCGGTCCTGCTGATGGGTTGAGGACCTTCTACGGCCCTGTCCAGCTCTCCTAGAGTAACTGCCTGTCTCCTGGAATCTCCTCCATGTTCTGGAGATTATGCTGGGAGATGCATCAAATCTCCTTGCAACGGCACGCATGGATGTGCCAGCCTGGAGGAGTTGGACAATCTGTGCAACTTCTGTAGGGTTAAGAAATCGCCTCATGCTCCCAGTAGAGATAATGACTCTAGCTAAAGCCAACACTAATGGAAAACCAGTCGAAGTGATCAAGAGGGAGAAACTTGAAATGGCCTCCACATGCAAAACCACTCCTATTTTGGGGGTCGTCTCATTGTTGCCCCTCTAGTGCACCTGTTGTTAAATCCATCAACACCAATGCAGCTGAAACTGATTAACAACCCCCTCTGCTCCTTAACTGACCAGATAATTATCAAAAAAGTGCAATTGAATTCATGCCATACCCTGATGAAAAAGTGTTCCTTTAATCTTTTTGAGCAGTGTAGTTGAAAAATAAAGAAAAACAAACAAAAGAAAAACAAAAAAAGATGGGTTGATAGAGGAAGAGAGAGAAAGGATAAATAAATAAGCAAGTAAATACATTAATAAAAAAATAGATGACATAAATCATCATAATAATAACAATAATAACAATATAATAGTAATACTGAAAATAAATGAATGAATAAATAAATAGATACATACGATCAATACAAAAAAAATAAAAATATTAAGAAAAGAAATAAAAGAAAAGAAATAAAGGAAAAGAAACACAAGTTCAGCAAGGCAGTACTTAGCTCACAGCGATCAGACAGCTTGTGCTATTGACACAAGACAAAAATATACCAGGACTTCTCAAAAGAAACAGCCTTACCAATCAGAGTCAGTCTAATTTTTTCTAATTTAAGAAAATAAAGCACCTCCTTAAACCAGTGAGTATAGGTGGGTAGGACTGGGGATTTCCATTTTAGCAGTATCAACCTCCTGACCAGCAGAGTTGTGAATGCTATTAAGTCCTTATCAGCTGGGGAAAGAGTAAGTGGGAAAGGCCATACACCAAACAGGACAGTTAAGGCATTGGGAGACACATCCCTTCCAATACCTTGGATAAAGTATCCCTATATATTGTTAATTGCTGACAGAGATTATGTGATACTCAATGTAAATTTGACATTGATTCTTGTTCTACTGTGCCCTACCTTCTTATAGAAATATTTAAAAAAAAAAAAAAAAAAGTTAGATATTTGATAGGAAACGAAACCCAATTGTTAAAAAACCAAAATGTTTTGAAGTGTTCACATGGCAAACACAATCAGCAGGCACACACAGTGACCTGCACTCACATACATCTGCAGGCACTATGCACTATAAAGCACATATTGTTTCCACATACTGCACTCATCTCATGAACAAAGCATTCCTTAGCATTCGCACATGCACACACGCACTCGATCACACACAACACAATTGAATCCTTTTGTTCTGCCGACACTCACTGATACAAGCTGCTCCAAATGTTCCTATTTGTGATATTATTTAGCAGTGAAAATTGTTCAACTTGACGTTGCTGCTTGTGTGTTTATGTTATGGTGGGTTCTGCAAGTTTTTCTGTGCAATCCTTGGTGCATCTGTATCACACTTGAAAGACTGATACCTTTTGTGCCAATAAAAGTTAGAAGTTAAAGGCAGAAAAATTGTGCAGGGACAGTTTTTGCCCCGTTGGTCTGAATGCCTTCAGTTGCTGTGTGGTTGAATCTGTGAGGATGTGACATTCCTCAGAAAAGCCCAATTGGATCTGTGGGAATAATTTAACCATTGTTCAGAGCATGAACGAGACCTTTTACGTCACGTTCTCGAGTCACTCTGACATTTCTCTGAAAAACTGTTCTCTCTTCTAGTAGTTTTGAGTTTCAAGCTACAGGGGGTGGGTCACTGGATTGTAATTATAATATTGAGGTCACTGCCAAGTCAATTTCACGATCTAAAAATGTTTTTTTAGGTTTACAGTCTCAAATGCACCAACACTGCACGTTTTCACAGAAAATACAAAACTTCCCATGAAGTGACTACAAAGTTGTATGTGTGTGAGAGGTGATTGGCTCTGTATGTCTCTTGTGTTCAAATTGTTTTAAGTTTTGCACTTTCCAAATGCTGTGTTTCTGTAGTTCTGGTGGTGATGCAGTTGTGGGAATTCAATAAAGCAACAAAAAAAAAACGTGTCATTTGTTGTTTCTGCATTGATTTTTGCTATCAAAACAAATTAATGACCAACTGTTTTGGTTCAACAATCACAAAGTGTTGGTCGAATACGATCAGGATATTGTCCAACTTCTAAAATTTTACTTTATTTTTCATATGTTACACCAGGGGTCTTCAACGTTTTTCAGGCCAAGGACCCCCAAACAGGTGGAGAGATGGAGCAGGGACCCCCTACTATATATATTGTATAAAATTGTGTTTTATATTAAACTGGGCCTACTGCCATGTATAAACATAACTACCCTGATATTGTGCATTCAATACTAAGCTATTCAAATATTACACGGGTTCATATATTCATGTTTTTAATTTAAACAAGGTACAGGGTGGCCATGCCACTGCCATTTATAAACATACAGTGGGTACGGAAAGTATTCAGACCCCTTTAAATTTTTCACTCTGTTTCATTGCAGCCATTTGCTAAAATCAAAAAAGTTCATTTTATTTCTCATCAATGTACACTCAGCACCCCATCTTGACAGAAAAAAACAGAAATGTAGAAATTTTTGCAAATTTATTAAAAAAGAAAAACGGAAATATCACATGGTCATAAGTATTCAGGCCCTTTGCTCAGTATTGAGTAGAAGCATCCTTTTGAGCTAGTACAGCCATGAGTCTTCTTGGGAATGATGCAACAAGTTTTTCACACCTGGATTTGGGGATCCTCTGCCATTCTTCCTTGCAGATCCTCTCCAGTTCTGTCAGGTTGGATGGTGAACGTTGGTGGACAGCCATTTTCTGGTCTCTCCAGAGATGCTCAATTGGGTTTAGGTCAGGGCTCTGGCTGGGCCAGTCAAGAATGGTCACAGAGTTGTTCCGAAGCCACTCCTTTGTTATTTTAGCTGTCTGCTTAGGGTCATTGTCTTGTTGGAAGGTGAACCTTCAGCCCAGTCTGAGGTCCAGAGCACTCTGGAAGAGGTTTTCTTCCAGGATATCTCTGTACTTGGCCGCATTCATCTTTCCTTTAATTGCAACTAGTCGTCCTGTCCCTGCAGCTGAAAAACACCCCCATAGCATGATGCTGCCACCACCATGTTTGCATGTTGGGATTGTATTGGGCAGGTGATGAGCAGTGCCTGGTTTTCTCCACACATACCGCTTAGAATTAACGCCAACAAGTTCAATCTTGGTCTCATCAGACCAGAGAATCTTATTTCTCATAGTCTGGGAGTCCTTCATGCGTTTTTTGGCAAACTCTATGAGGGCTTTCATATGTCTTGAACTGAGGAGAGGCTTCCGTTGGCCACTCTGCCATAAAGCCCCGACTGGTGGAGGGCTGCAGTGATAGTTGACTTTTGGAACTTTCTCCCATCTCCCTACTGCATCTCTGGAGCTCAGCCACAGTGATCTTTTGGTTCTTCTTTACCTCTCTTAGCAAGGCTCTTCTCCCACGATTGCTCAGTTTGGCTGGACGGCCAGGTCTAGGAAGAGTTCTGGTCGTCCCAAACTTCTTCCATTTAAGGATTATGGAGGCCACTGTGCTCTTAGGAACCTTGAGTGCTGCAGAAATTCTTTTGTAACCTTGGCCAGATCTGTGCCTTGCCACAATTCTGTCTCTGAGCTCCTTGGGCAGTTCCTCCGACCTCATGATTCTCAATTGCTCTGACATGCACTGTGAGCTGTAAGGTCTTATGTAGACAGGTGTGTGCCTTTCCTAATCAAGTCCAATCAGTTTAATTAAACACAGCTGGACTCCAATGAAGGAGTAGAACCATCTCAAGGAGGATGAGAAGAAATGGACAGCATGTGAGTTAAATATGAGTGTCACAGCAAAGGGTCTGAATACTTCAGTTTTTCTTTTTTAATAAATTTGCAAACATTTCTACATTTCTGTTTTTTTCTGTCAAGATGGTGTACATTAATGAGAAATAAAATGAACGTTTTTGATTTTTGCAAATTGCTGCAATGAAACAAAGAGTGAAATATTTAAAGGGGTCTGAATACTTTCCGTACCCACTGTACATCTTGCATACAACACTGAGCTATTAAAGTAATTCACAGATTCATGTTTTTATTTTAAACATACATGTAGAAAAGACAGTGAATCCTCAAGCTATCTGTGGATGGCACACATACTCCCACATTACTGAGATGTCGGACCCTGATGGGTAGCACACAACTTATCTAATCTTGGATGGATGGAGGTTGTCAGGCAGAGGGTCACATCAGCCTCACAATATGTTGGATGCATGTTAATGTGTATTGAAATACATTTAAATTCGTGAATTTTTTTTTTTTTTTTATAAAAAATTAAAAAAAATTGTCTAATCAACCAAAGATTTCGCGACCCCCCTGCAGTACCTCCGCGGACCCCCTGTTGAAGACCTCTGTGTTATACGATCAGTGTCGTATAATGACCAATTTGATATATTTAGATTTTGGACAGTTCCCTATGAGCTCTAAGACATATTTAAACATTTTACTTTCTATTAATTAGATCAATTGATCTTAATCCTCAACGTTTCTTCTGACTCTTGTTTTAACACCTATGTTCTTCTCTTGACTGGGACCAGTGTGTGCACTTTCCCTGACTCCCATTCCTACTTTCTGTCCCATGAGGGGATGAAGTGGTTAATATCCTGAGGCTCGTCCCGACTGCTCTTGGACACGTTTCAGCTGCTGAGCGGCTGAAACACGAGGACGACGGAGTTGTGGATGTGGGGATTCAGCTCATCTCTGTGGATACCGACACAAGAACTTGCTTTTTGTGGTAAAAAGAGCAGGCACAGCGTGATGTGAGGTGTATTATATGACTGTGAAAGACCAGGGGAGTGTGACAGAGAGCTTTGTGGCGCTAATCACGGCCAACACGTCTCCGATACAGGATCCTACTGACGTCTTTACTCAAAGAGAACCAAAGGACAGAGGAAAAGGGCTGTGGACAGGACTGATTCAAGATTTTTTATTGTCAAATGAAAAGATATAACATGAAGTAGTCACTGTCAATGAAATGCTAAGGTCACACACTCTCTTTAAGCAATGCTCAGTAATTTAAACCCAAAAAAATTAAATAAAAATAGAAATAGTATAAAATAGAATAAAAAGAATAAAATAGAATAACAATGAAATAGAATATCAAAAATTTAAAACAGAAAATAAAATATATACCTTTACAAGTGAATGTTCAATTTGTGCAGTAGTGCAAATATTCAAATATGCTTATTATGGTGCTGGTGCAAATATTTGTTGTGTCTTTGAGTTGGCGTGAACTCTTTCCCTGTATTCAGGCGATTCAATAAAGTAACACGCACAGAAAATAATGGTTTGACCTGCCATTTGAAAAGGTCACATTTGCATCCAATAGGAAAGAGCAGACGCCGTCAACACTCAACCCCATCGTGTCTGCCACTGTTATCAACTGCACTGATTATAGACGACTGCTAAGCCATTGATTTTGGTTTGTTATCGGTAACTGGGAGCAAACAGCAGACAAACAATGTGAAATTCAAAATGGGGAATACAGGCCGGGAACATTGAGGTCAATTTGCAAGGTTTATTAATCTGGAGGGTTTAATATTCTGGTTCGGACTCTCATACGACTGTGAAGCCAACAAATATTTAAATCAATAAGAGAATTAATTCTCCATCAGAATTTTTTGCCTGAAATATTTCCTGCTCGAGGGCACGAGGCAAAGATGAGCAGTGGAACTTAATGTAAAGCCACAGTTAATTAATTCTTTGTGCACTGGACAGTACATAGATAATACCTTTAACCCCAGTAGATAATGGTAATTTCAAATAAGTGGCAGAAAACGAATGAATGGTTGGATGGATAGTTTGTTGCTGCCAGACATATTCATGACCGAAATAACCGGTTTGAACCTCACATCACTCCGATGTTGGATTAAAACAACAGTTCCTGTCTGAAATTGTATACAAAAGCAACTTTGCAACAGATAAGCTCCTCACATGTTTACTCCTCGTTAAAAAGACATGAAGATAACCAGTAATCGATCGTGGGCAGCAGACGTGGAGGCCAGAGCGTGGGCAGCAGAGGTGGAAGCGTGGGCTGTAATGGCCAGGATGTTGAAAAGCCCCGGTGCCAGGGGCCCTCTCCGCGTGACCGCCTGGCCAGAGGCGTTCTCTGCCTCAGAGAGCGCGAGAGGCCGCTCAGGCAGCAGAGGCTCCTGCAGCAGAGCCCTGGGCGGAGGAAGCGGCTCTGCTGCAGACTGCTGAGTGCTGGGCTCCGGCATCCCCTGGCGCACTACCTCCACCATCCTCTCCTTGCTCCTCTCACTTCTGATGGAAGTGAATTCAATGATATTGATTATGAGCATCTTCCTTCCAGTAGGCACATTCTACACATCGCACGCAAAAGGCGCTCGCTCACCACTGCAGAAGGTCCGCTGGTTGACCTCCAGGAGTTGGATTGGGCAGCTTTTAACAGCTCCCGGCTGTTGTACAGGTTCTCCCTGATCCGGGAGTAGTCCATCCGGATGGCCCCCCAGCGGTTCACCCGGACCCCGGCGAGGGTACGGCCCTCGTGGTGAATGCGGCACAGCTCCACGAAGACGGCTTCCAGCAACCTGCTGGCATCAGGAGACTGTGCAGCACCCCCGCCCTGCCCGAGATACGAACTGCACATGCAGAGAGAGAGAGAGAGAGACCATGGTCACATACAGCACTATCTATCGCAAAAATAATCAAAAACGATGAAAATGCATGTGAATATGATCCAAATAGTAGAAAGACAATTTACCGCGTCACGCTGTCCACGCCGGGCGTGGTGTCTGTTGCGGAGCCGCGGCTTTTGAAGCGGCCCTTGGTCAGCTGCTTCTGGTGCCGCGGGGGGAAGGAGATAGGAGCCTTGTCCCTGTCTGACAGCTTCTGCCAGAGAGCTCCTATCTCCCTCACCTGCCCGTACAACGTGCTGGTACCCGCCGTGTCCGTCTGGACCGAGTACAACCTGCAACAGACAGAGGAAGCACACACAGAGGTTAAGCATTTAATAGGCGCGGCAAAAGGCCCCTCCCTCCGTCGCCCGACTCGACGGGGCTTACTTCCTCCTGCACGGGCGGGGGATGACGGAGAAGGGCCTCGACCCCGGGCAGCTCCTCTTGGAAGCCCTCATCATCATCATCATCCTCCTCCTCCTCGTCGTCCTCCTCCTCCTCATCCCACTCCCGTGGGCCATTTCCCGCTGCAGAGCGCTGTCGCCTGTCTGGGAGTAGAGGTACTCCACCCCGATGAGCTCCCCTGAGTTAAAGAGGAAAAAGAGAAATAGGGTTTGTACCCCGCAAAAAGCATCAGAGCATTACACCTATGTTATGTACGCAGGTGTATACCTGTGTACTCCCCAGGCTGCGTGAAGTTCTCCACCAGCGTCTTCCCCATGTACTTTTGGCTGAGCCTGTTGACGCTTCTCAGCAGCTGGGCGTCGTAGCAGCGGGCGGTGGAGAACTTGGCACCGCCGGCCACCGCAGCTCGGGCGCGGTCCTCGTTCCACCGCACCAGGCCCTCCAGCAGGTACAGCTGGAAGTGGAGTGCGTTGGCAGACGTTCCTGCCAGGGGACAGACAGAGGGAGGAGGACGTCAGTCAGTCAGTATGAACACGCTGGCTCATCCTGACACACACACAGTCACACACACTCACCTGGAATGAACTGGCACAGGTGGAGGTGGAAGGACTCGAGGGAAGTGGAGCCTCGGGCGCAGCGGTAGACGGAGAGCACCACGCCGCCCCTGTTCATCTCACCCGTCTTTGCGTAAAGTGCCCCTCCCGGCGGATCCTGGATGCAGCGGAGATGGCGACGCTGCGTGCTCCAGATCTCCTCCATCAACCGGTGGTCGATGAGAGGGACACCCATGACGTCAGTGACCTCCCACATGCTGTCCAGCAGCTCTTGAATGAGCCGCTCCGTCTCCTCCGCGCCCCTGGTGCGTCGGCGGCAGTGACGGGCCAGCTCTCTGGCTGTGGGATCCAGGGAGGCGGGAGGCGCTGTTGCCCAAAGTCCGGGCCTTCATCATCCCCACCACCCTCTTATCGCAAGACAACCTGCAAAGGCACGAGGAGATTAGTGTCAGCTGAGAAACACACACACACACACACACACGCTTTAACATTACAGCTTACTTGTAGGTGAGCACAGCTGGAAACTGTGCCTGGTGAGCCAGGTCCAGCTGACTCATTATACCTTGGCTCCACGCTGCGTACTTCCTCCTACAGCTGCCGCATTCCAAGTACTCCGTGCCCATGAAGTACCAGCCACTGAAGTCCAGAACACGGCGGACTGTCTTGTACAGTCCAGCACCGGTCAGCTGCCGCTTGCAGTGGGGGCAGGACAGCTTGTAGGCCCACATCCTGTAGGGCGCCCACAGGAAAAACCGGTGCTGGAAAAGGGCGTTGACGGAGGGGATCTGCGTGTACAGGAGCCGGGCTCCCGGAGGGGTCCACCAGAGGCGAAGCTCGCTGGTGAGGACGGGATGCTTGCCGGTGCCGGCGGTAAACAGTGCCTGGCCCAACCACTCATGCTGATCCTCTGGCAGCGTCTGCCTCCAGCCCTTGGGCAGGAGCTGCGTGGACAATCACATGGCATATGCAGATTAAACTCGAGCAGATGATATATTACTACACTTAAGTCGTTCCCGCACTTTTACCTGTGCGCCGTTGGTGAGCAGCAGTGGGGGATGAGCCGGTGCATCGCCCACAGGGCGGTGGTCAGCAGTCACCTGGGGTCTGGTCAGGGTGGGTCCAGCCCGGGAAACTGTAAAATACACACTCAAGTTGTCACACTGATATAGATACACACACACGCACATATATATATATATATATATAGTGTTACACCTTGGCTCAGGTGTGCAACAAGAAACAACGAATGGCACAAAGTTCTGCAGTTACAGTATTTATTCTACATGAATAATACTGCAGACAACAAATACAAAGAAAACCTCCACATCTCCATGTGGAGCACTAGGGTCTGACTCTGCCTACAGGAGCCTGGAACACAAACACAAACACAGCAGACAACTCCAGGGTTGTCACAATAGTAACAACAAGGTTAAAGTCAAATACACTCACGCAGTGTGTCCACCTCCATGGCAGCAGCGAACAGTTCCTCGTCGTCTGACAGCACGATTATTTCGGCCGCAGATGCTGCACCTTTGTTTGTGCAGAGGACAAATTAATGTGATTATTAACATTTGAACACACTACTCATTAGCTAGGGCAGGCAGGCAGGCCTTACTGGATGCAGGCCGTGAAGCTGTCTGCTGAGCCGGGGGAGCAGCTGGAGGAGGGGCAGCGTCTGACGGCCTTGCTGCTGACCCCTCTTTGTCCCGGCCCAGTATGTACACCTGCACAGTGTGCATTAGTGACCCCGTGTTCACCTTCTGGGCCCCAAGCCACCGAAGGCAGCTGCAGACGGGAAAAGGAACAAAGGATTGTGTAAACACGCGTCAGCTGGCATCCTCAACTGCACCTGTGGCCGAAATACTTACGTTTTACACTCTGTGCTCTCCGACTCATACAGCGCTTTGAGGGACATGTGGGCGTGGGCACCGAAGCCCACCAGGGTCCGGTCCATGCCCCTCACCGACACATAGCCCTCGAGCATCCTACGCCACTGGATCAGCTGCTCCATCTGTGGGAGCAGCCTGGCGTAGGAGGCGAGGGCATCCTTGTGGACGGTGAGGGGCGACTGGGAGGTGTCCCCGGCTTACCGCTCCTGCATGTGGGACACCAGGATCCCACAGGCGTAGCCCACATCATGGCTGAGGAGCCACTTGAAGGTTTGACCCCGGTACTGGCCAAACTGGAGCTGGCTCTCACTGAGCACCAGCTGCCAGCACTCGGGGTCTCCTCCAGCCTGGAGGATGCGGGCCTTGGCCTCCTCCTTCACCACCGCCATATACACCACTTACTGCTGTACAGCAGGATTTTACATTAGGCCGGGTTCATGTCAGCGTAGTGTACGGACAGTGTTGACCGTGAAACACAAGTCTTTCCCGGTGTAAAACGAAGCGAGCGGTCTGTCCGGACATTATTTCCTGTGTAAAAACGGCCTTTTCACGGGGGAATACGCCGGAATAAGGCGCTGACATTACAATGACCTTACTGTACATGCATTGTTTAACTGTGACACTCGACAGAAACAAGCAAACAGCAGAAAAAAGATCATTGAACATGCAGATTGCTCGTGCGCTACTCACATCTCGCTAGCTAGTGATGTTGTTTTATTCAACTGTGATGTGCCTCCTATGAAGTTCACTGGCAGAATGAACGAGATTCGTGCGACCAATTCAACCTGGGGCAGCCAGCCAATCAGAGAGCGGTTCTAACCTCAACCGGCCAATCGGACGTTGCGAGAATTGGGCCGTCTTCCGATTGGCTTAAAAAAGTTATAACCCGAAGGGTGGGGACCGGAAAGACAGGTTAGAAGCGGAGCAGCGACCATCCGGTTCCAACGTTCTACACAAGATGGCGTCCAAGAGAGCTGGAGATGAGTAAGTATTTTCCTCCTATCAGCTTCTGGTGTCCGCCCGATTTTACTGTTACGTTGTTATTACCCACCTCGACTTGTTGATAAAAAAGGCACAAAGAGTCGTGTATCTGTCATCCAGAATGGCCTGGAAAAGTATTTAGAAAGAACAATGGAATATTAAAGCCCTCAAAAAGCCAATTAATTTGCCATAATAATAATAATCCTTACAATTTCAATAGGGTCTCACCTGACCTTTGATGTCAGTGCTCGGGCCCTAAATAATAAGTATAAATATCTGTATATAGACTTATATATACAAACCCCTCCTCCCCCTTGCCAAACATCTCTCCATCTTCTCAAGGCGTGAGAACCCAAAACGAGAGGAAAATCCCAGCTTTGTCGTACAAAGCCAACCGTTTGGGGTTGAAGGTAGGGCTGCTCAATTATTCAAAATATAATCGTGATTACGACAATGTTGATCTGATTTGTTATTTATGCTGCAAAATAGTTTTAATATTTAAAGTATTATAAAAGTGCCTATTGCAGAGTTGACTGAACCAGTTCCTGCTCAGTGTGTCTGTGCAGTGTTTCTCACACCACAAGTAGATTCTGACTGCCATATTAATCAAGGGCCCACCCAGGCCGAGATTGCGCAGGCCGCCGCCGAGGCCGCCGCTGAGAAGGCCATCGCCGCTAAGAAGCTGGAGCAAAGAGCCAGGAACAAGAGGGCTCGAGCTTTGGTGAAGGCCGCCAAGGCCGCCGTCGACTTGGCGGCCTACAAAGCTACGAAGGCCAAAGAAAAAATGACGGCCAAAGCCGCTGCCAAAGCGGAAAAGCAGCTGTGGAAGGTAAACACCATGCTTGGTCATTGAAATCCATTGGTCAAAATGTGTATGAACCCTGTATAAAACCGTTTGTGTGTTTGTGATATGCTGTAAATGAGCAGTAAGTCTGTTTATCAGAATTTAAAATGTATTTAATAATATTCTAATGTGTGTCCCCCCCCTCTCCCTCCCTGTGGCGCTGTCCTGCCGTTGACGCTGTGTTCCTCCAGCAGTGACCTACTGCTGGAGGGTAGCCTCCGAGGGTCCTCGCTGATTCCCTCTGCGTGAGCGTGAGGACCTGGGGCTCCGGGATATTAGCTCCATTTTTAGTAAAGCCGTTGTTGTAGCCCCCCCCACATGTTTGTGTCCATGTTGAGACATTTGTTAAATTTGTTACGTTAATACGTTTGTTAAATATTAATAAAGTTTAAGTTTAAGTTGTTTTTGTCCTTTACTATATTGTGCATTTCTGTCATGAAATAAATGTGATGCATAATTCTTTATGGGAAATGTAAGAATCGACGGTGATGCGTTGGTTTGCACTGATGCCACAGGGTTCCTGGTTTGAATCCCAGCATGTGGAGTTTTAATGTTCTCCCTGTGTCTGGTCTGTTTTCTCCAAGTCGTGCAGATTAGGTTAATTCGAAACTCCAAATTCTCCACAGGTGTGAATATGAGTGTGTCTCACTATTATGTTCCAGGATATGTTTTACCTCTGAAATCCATGTCTACATTCTGATGACTCATGCCTTGTCACTGAGAAGGCCCACAGTTTCCCACAGTCTAAGAATAAAGTTTCTGATAAAAGGAGGATTGATACGCCGCTGCCACACTGAGCCGGGTGGTGTAATGTAAGCCTTCCTCTTTATATTGACCCGCACTGCTCCATCTGACTAAAAAAATGAGCCGGCTCATTTTTGTTACACACACATGTAGCAGGTTCAAGATTGTGTGATTAAAGTTCATTTTACTTTTATTTTTATATAAAGATGAAAAATATTGGAGAAACGTCTGTCTGCAGAGACGTCAAATCCAATGTTTTCTAAAAAGGGAGTTTAGGTTTTCAATTTCTATTAATGCATTTACATCATTTTAAGCACACACACACACAGGCCCCATTCACACCACGGCAGCTAACAGGCGGCAGTGTTGTGGCTTAATGGGAGTGCAGAGAGAGTTGTGCTGTTGAGGTAGATAGGGCCCTCTGGGTAAAAACACATTAACCTATTTGGAGGGCGTGAATTCTAGATGGTGTTATTAGCAGAGAGTCTGAGCACCTTCAGCCGAGCTGCGCCAGTACTCAGCGCGAGTTTGTGTTTGTGTCAGAGGGACGAAGGAGGTGAGAGGAAGAGAGAGTCAATTCTCGTTGGAGTCGACAGTCTCGGACCAGAGTGAAGTTTCTTTTTTTTCCCTGCACAATCCCTGTGCTGGGTGTGAATCAGCCGGCTGGAGGAAAACTTCCTTCACCAACAGTGTTATTAGACTTTCCGGCTGCGGCGCCACGGGGCGAGACAGAGCTGCGAAGCTGAGGCCGTGAGGAAAGAGACCAAAAAACACACAAGTTCAGTCATCGTGACAACAGGTTGAGCCATCACACACTTTTCACCAAGCAATAAAATGGCTTCAATCTAATCACCCCTGTTAAATACTCCATTTTGCACTAAATGCTTTGAAAAAAAAGGGGCAATTACACTTGTGCCATCCACCAATTCGATCCAATTAGCCAATTAAGGCTAATTACAATTTGAGCTGTGGCACAAGGGTTTTCATAATTAACCATCTATCAAATCTCCACCCTCCTTCTCTGCAGAAGACACCCAGGCAGCAGCAGCGGAGGAGGAGGAGGAGGAGGAGGAGGAGGAGAGACGGCGTTCACTCCTGATCCTCCGGACCCTCGTCCACCTTCCCCCAGGGGAGTGAAGCTCGGCTCCAGTTTACAACACATTGCCCTCATTACCTGTAAATACATTTTAATTTGACCCCCTTTAACCGGTGTTACGACCCTGTGTGTTTGTGTGACACTGTCTGTTTCTCCTCCTTGTATGTGAGCCATCTCCCTTTGAGTGTGTGTGTGTGGCCTGATTGTTAGCAGGTTGGACCTGCTGATTGGAGTGAGCTGCCTGATTGCTGCTCCAGGATTGGCCAGACTGGAGAGAGGAGCCTACAAGAAGCACGGACTGACTGCAGTCTCCCTCTCTCCACCAAATCTCCCACCTCCAACCAGGACCAGTGTTTGTATGCCGTGTTGTTCTGTTGTATATATCTGAAGTGTGTGTTGGTGGTAGCCCTGTAGGAGGGAGAAGCCTTTTCTTTTACCCCTGTTTTCTCCTGTGTTTTCCTGAGTAGGAGTTAGATAAGCATTTGTCTTTTTGTTAACAGTTTTGTTTGATAGATAGGAACGTAGGGAATAAGATTGTTTTGTTTGTTGTGTTGGCCTTTCTCCCTCCGAAGCAAATAAAAGCTACCACTAAACCAAACCCCTTTGTGACACTGGCCTGCTTGGGAGTGGGAAGAATGGGGGGAGCACCACATGGCACGTCTCTGGGGTCCCCTAGACCCGGGGCGTAACACCGGATACATGAATTAATCCATGATTAATAATTATGTTGTATAACCTGGCTGTAGAGCACAGAGTGAACCTGACCACACAGCACACGATGGACTTATTGAGGTGACCACAGGGGCAGCGGGGGTCTCTAACCCGCGGTGCTCCTCTCCGCCGCACACAACACTCTAACCCCTATTGTGCTCCATCTACTTTTAGTTTGATTCTCCAGTTTCACAGTGTAAGTGAATTTCATCGAGTTGTACATTATTAAAGCAGCAGAAATTATTTATCTAATATTCATTATTTATATAAGGAGCTTGTCCGCAGGGAGCAGGTCTCATTTTCAGCCTCATATTTTGTAAACAGGCAGTCACAGAAGCAACAGCTCGTCTGATTTAAAGAGACAGGCCTGCTTATGGAGAGTGATGCCTGCCTTGAATTCAAATGGAAAGGTGATACATTTTTGATATTTTCTTTTTTCATGTGGCATTTGCATTGACTCGCTCTCGGCTTCTGCCGCTTTCAAATGGACAGCGGGGGCCAACAGGTGAGCTGGAGGTGGAAAAAGGAAAGAGAAACGCCATCTGCTCGGTGGCGTCGGAACACAATGACGACACCAGCTCAGGCAGAAAAAAGGATTCAATCAGCTTTTGCTCGAGAAAACCGATGCTGACCCCGAAAGCATTATTGATAAGAGATTCAAATGAATTTATCCTGATATATTGAAGTATCAGATTCAGTGAGTTCAATCAGCCAAACTTTCAATCTCCACGACGATCCCAAAAACCAAGAGCCGCAGTCACAGCACCCGAAATCCGGCAGGAGCAAAGTTCTTGACTCAGAACTCCTAATAATACACTCAATAAAACTCCTATATGATGTCTAACCTTAGTGAAAGGCAGCTGAAGTTCATCATTTATATCTCAAACTTATTTCAACACAATCTGAATAATCATGACTCCCTTCCACACAAGTTAGCTTTAAGGGAACTTTGAAAAAGTACAAGTACCACATTCCGACGTAGTCGTTTGAGTTGAATCCAAAGTACAAGCAAACTAGAGAATGAGTAGAGAAAATGACGTTGTTATTCATCTGACTCTTTGTCACAAGTTTAGAGTGAAACTTCAAGTGCACAGGGTCCCGTGGGTGAGATAGTGCAGTTCAAACAAAGTAAACAACTGTTTTACTCTGATGCACACTTTAGTCTTGCTGGAGGCTAAGTTGCCTTCCTGCTGCAGCTGGTGCTGTGGCCCACCTTGCCGGCCGGGGAGAGCGTGGAAACTGTTGCAAAGATCTCACAGTATTCTCACCAAGTGTGGCAGGCAGGAGACTCTGTTGTTATTTTCATAAAACGAGCAGGTTGGCTTTCCTGTATAGCTGCTCGAGGAGAAAGGGAGGCAGCATGAAGAGCGACTCATAAAGAGATGAAAACGCACATTTGGGAAGAAGAGAGCAAGAAGTTTTCCCAGTTTTTAACCCAAGTTTAAAGAAATTACATAAACAACAGCGGGAGATGGGTGAGGTGGAGTTCTTATTTTTAGTAATTTACCAAAAGGAGCTGATATTCTTAAATGTTTCAAGACAAGTAGTAGAATTAAATTACATTGCATCCAGGTCACAAATGTAATTTAGAATGCTATGGTTTCCTAAGAAGATATAAAAGCTATCTAAAGTAAAAAACTAGTAAAAATAAATAACACATATTGAATGAATATAATTATGGAGCCCCCCAGGGGACACGGGGGGGGTGGGGGGATGATGTGTGGGAGAAAAAAAAACGGACTTTTGCGAGATCCCGAGAAAGTTTCTCTGGCTGATGGATGTCACACGGATTCAGAAGATTTGATAACTGATCAGCTGGATGACAATGACAGTGACAAAAGCTATGAGGTATGTGGCAGTATGAAATATATTTGTAATCAATCAAATTATGATAATGGCTGGGACAGATGGAACAAATTAGCCTGAAGATTACACGTAAGGTAATAACTCATTTAAACTTGTACTTTGCAGTTGTATTCCCTAAGAGAGAGATAAGTTAGTAATTTACTTGCACACCTGTAGGAATCAGTTTTATATGTGTTTGTTGTTTACATATGTGGTCAGACACATTTTTCGTTGCATTTGTTTATTCATTAATGCATTTATTTGATTTGATTACATTATTATTACTGTATTTGTACAGGCTTTACTGGTGTAGACTTAAGTGGGTGCTATTTTGAGCCACATGTGTTTTTTGTACACCATTTAATATTATAATATGATTTTATTTATTACTGCTGACAACAACATTCTTCTGTCTTTCATTTGTTTCCAGATGCAACCAAGATCCGAACAACAAACCATTGATATGACCAGTGGAGCACTCCCCACTGCCATATTATGGGATTCTGAAGATGACCTTGGCGGTGAGGAGGCAGTTATAATAAGAAGCAGTAGTGAGGATCTCACACAGGTAATGTGAAATGATCAGGAACATTTAAGGATATGTCCTATATTTGTTATGGCATATGCACTCTGTTTCCCCAATATCATATGGGCACGGGAATGAAATAAGTTACAGTGCTGTAGAACTCTTACTGTACTTCACCCTTATGGATTTACAACTCCCACTGCCATCAGCTGATGGCCTGCTCATACTAGATGAGCAGGCCATAAACAATGAGGCAGTTCAAACTGCACAGGTAAGATGCATCACTGCAAGCAACTCTAAACACATCCTTTAAACACAACTTAACTTAATTAACTGTTAATGCATTCCTGACTTCCCCCCTGGACTACTGGACAATAACTTTCGGATTTGGGAAAATAAAGGAATATCTACTTTACACAATCTATTTGAAGGCTCTACCATGATGTCTTTTAATCAGTTGAAAACTAAATATGATATTCCAAAACAGGATTTCTTTCGATATTTGCAAGTGAGAGATTTTGTCACGAAGGATACCTCAATCCTCCAGTGTCAGGATATCTCACGCCTAGAGAGACAGCTCTTTTTGCAAAAATCTGGCTATTCTATTAGCCTATTCTATAATATCCTTAAGGAGTATAACATCACAAACACCTCCTCTCTGAAGGGCTTATGGGAAAGGGAACTTAATGTTAGGATAACAGATAATGACTGGAATGATGCTTGGAAAAATGCTAAAATACTGAATGTCTATAACTGAGTGAGAGCTATGCAACTGAAGCTCCTACACAGGGTTCATATCTCTCCCTCTCAACGTCATAAATACAACCCTGATACATCTCCACTGTGCCCCAAGTGTAAGATAGAATCTGGTGGTCTGACACATTGTTTGTGGGATTGTAGAAAAATACAGCAGCAAAACTGCTGTAGAAAAATACAGCACTTTTGGCAGGTCATAGGACAGGAAATTAATAAGATTCTGTCTATTAACAGTAATAATAACCCTCTATACCTGCTACTTGGTATATCTGACATGTCCATCACTGACAAATTTAAAAGAAGACTTTATCAGACACTTGCTTTTTGTGCTAGAAAGCGTATTCTTTTGAATTGGATCACAGATAAAGCTCCATCTAAGGCTCAGTGGCAAAGGGTTGTATTTGAATATGTTGTGTTGGACCATTTGACATGTAAATTTCACAGCAATGATGATGCCTTTCGTAAAACATGGGAACCCTTTGTCATATGTTGGTCTGAATGCTTCCAGGATTCTCACAAGAGGGTTCGTATCATAGCTCAGAATGGTCTGCCTTACCTTTTAATTGATTTACTTTTATTTCTGTATACTTTTATTTTACTTTACTCTGTTTTAAAGTTTTTCTTACTTGCATAGGACGTGACCCCTGAATCTTCTGCCTGTATGGATTTGAATATGTGTTTGAGCCAAATGTTTGTCTTGTTTTTGTTTTGTATTACCTGTTGGAAAACTAATAAACATATATTAAAAAAAAAAAAAAAAAAAATTAACTGTTAATGTCATTCTGATGTTGGAACATAACTGCAGCTAGTATTAAAAACGAAGCCGGACATCCTGGTGTCTTTTATGGATCTTTTACTGATGAAAAACGACTATCAGAAGTACACAAAAACAAGGACTTCTTCTAGCTAACACGTTCTTCTTCTTCTATGGTACTAAACTTTGACCATTTTCTCTCTCATCTCATTGCACACATAACCAAATGCCACCTTGTGGTCTAAAAGTGCAACATCACATAAATTAAATCATGTGTTGTCATAATTACTTTTCACTGTATTTTTTACTGTTTTAATATAAATCATGAAATGATGATTTATTGGATGAATAATAATGAACTAAATATATAACAACTGTTGTTGGGGCTAACTTGTCCTGGGATATAAAACAAATTGAAAATAGAAAGCCTGTGTTAAAAACTGGAGGTGTGCCGTTTGTGAGAGGGTCTTAAGAAAAGATGAAAAGAGCGAAACATTGGATCGAGTATTATTTTGACCTTTACACAAACATACCAAAAGGGGATAGGATAGAGGCTTTGGCCTCTGCTTCATTCATTGACCCCTATGCTTTTGTCATGTGTATGTTTTGTAGTTTTGGCAGGACGGTGAACTGAATTTCAATTTGCCCTCCAATTCAAGCAGACAGCTTTCCCCATCAACCTCAGCCAGCAACCCAGGAAATCCACATAGCACACGGTGGGCTTTAATTTGCAGGATAAAGGTTGTTCAAGATCTTTTGGCTTTATTTAATGGACAGCAGTATAATGAATTTGACTTTAAAGATGGAATTTGTAAATGAAAAAGCTGTAGATGATGCAGGAGTGTCAAGGGAAGTTTACACAGCATTCTGGGAGCAATTTCTCGAACAATGTGAGGGGGAAACAGAACGAGTTCCACGACTGAGGCCAGATTTCTGTGAGGCCAAATGGCAAGCAGTTGGGCGTATCTGGGTGAAGCGATTGGTAGATCATGGTGTCATACCAGTGAGGCTATCAATGGCTTTCATTTTAGGGCTAGCCTGAGTCCAGAACATGTGGACATGCTGACATTCTTACATTACAACACACATGTCTAACTGACGTTTGAGTCGGATTTTGAGCTGGACACTACTGTTTCTTATACTTTAAACATGTTGCACTTTGTTTAATATGCAGACCTAACTTTTTTATTTTGATAAGGGGTTAAATAGAAACTTTGATATCTTTTTGAGTTGCACTGCTGACTTAACTTATATGCCCTCTTTTTCTTTTCTTTTTTGTCACGTTGGAGTTGCTAGTTTAAACCTACAGTTTTGCACTTTAATATTTGAGCCTTTGTTTACATTTAGTTTTGTGCTGCATTATACGATGACATACAGTTTGTTGTTAACTGAAATGGTCAATTCAATTTTTGAGGAGGAAGACTAATCGATAAAATAGTCGACCGATTAATCGATAGAAAAATAGTCGTTAGTGGCAGCCCTAGTTCTTTCTACTCCAAAGTGTCTACCCACTGGACCGTCATGCATCTGTTCCATCACTGAGCTGCAATACTTGTGAGGCAGTAAGACCTGAGGGTAAAACTCACTTCCTTCAGTGCAATAGAATTTCCTTAGCAGGACTCCGTCTTTCTGATAAAGTCTTTTCCACTGTGCCCTCAATGCTTTGGTGGCGGGGCTGCAGTGTGCTATGTCTGCATATGGTGGCCTGTCTCTCCCTTCATCCATCCACTTTTTCACTGGTCCTATGTCAGGGTCAGACTCCTGGGCAGTGCTAAGCTGTTCTTGAGTCCAACCAGCGAATAGGTTGGTGTTGGGAAGCTCACTCACCCTGTTGATGCTTGGATGTAACAGGTCATCACTGCAGGTGTCCTCTACCCCCACTAGAGGTTGCTGTCGGAATCACCATGGCAACTTCAGCTGTGATGTCTGTCAGGTCAGTGGTCGCAGGTGCTGCTCGGGCCTCAGTCGGTTGAGGATCCAGCTCCCCCAACACCTCTGCTGGCTGGAGAACCCCGGCAACTGTCCCTCTCTTCAGGGTGATAGGCGCAGGGCCAGGATTATAGACTCTGATGGGGATGTTAGTGCGTTGCTGGGTCTTAACAACGACGCGGGCCACCAGGACACCGTGCCTCTCCATGAAACCTTTGGTTGGGGTCAACATCATTTCTCCAGCTGCTGAATGACGGAGTCGGGCAGTGCCCGGCACTATATATTCACACCCAGACTCCAACATTGTGGTGCGGGCTACTCTGACAAGGTGCACCTCAGGCTGTGGGCTGGGCTTGAAGCGAGGTATCTTCTCACCGAAGAGAGTGATTTCTCTGTGACCATAATCCAAGTTGGCCTGTGCCTGCAGCAGGAAAGGGTGCCCCAGGATAACTTCCATGTTAGCAGTGTCTGCCATAATAAAGTTCACGTTTGTAACTCTGCCTCCGGCTCGCACTGGCAGGTTGACTTCCCCTTGGACTCTCAGACCCTCAGGACCGATGCCCTGCAGAAATTGCAAGGTGGATGGCTGGATTTGAGGTCTAGCAGAGCACATAGTTCAAGTCCATATATCTGTATTGGAGCCTTTGGTGCAGGTGACCACTGTACCCGAGTCAGGAACCGGAGCTGTGCTGGCCCTGGGTGCATATAGTTTGGGCTTACGGGGAGAAGTGCAGTCCCTCTGTATATGCCCCACCCCAGAACAGTTGTGGCAAATTACTTCTCCAAAGTTCGTTTTTACAGGCTTAGCTTTGTTGGTGGGTAAGCGGGCTCCGCAGCTCGCTCATCAGCGACCCCCACTGTCTCTTTAAAGGCTGAAACACTGGCCAGTGTTTCCCCTCGGTTTTACAGCTTGGGGGGGGGCAGGGACACAAAAACTTAAAGGAATCATGATGTTAATGTTTCTTTTAATGATTTTGAACTTTACATTGGATTTCTGACCGGCGCTGACAGGCTATTCTGTGATGTTCAGACATGTGTTTTTCCAGTTTGTCCTTTCTGTAGGACTGCTGTCTACGTATTCGACAGAACATTCCTAAAACCAAAAAGAAAACTGAAATAATCCCCTATTCATTCTCTATGAACTATAATTTATCTATCTATTTATGTATGCATGTATGTAATGTATGTATTCACTGACTTCCATACGCAACTTGGATTGCCGGAATCCGATTTTTTTTGGATCCGGTAATTATGTCTACACAAAGCCCGGTCAAGAAAACGCTGGAGTGGAGTGGTTGAAATCACTGTAAAGACGTCATGGAGCATGCGCATAAAGTGAAAGAAGACAAAAGTCGAGATCCTACTAGCAATCTTCCCATAACGACTTCTCTACCACCTGAAATCACTGTTACCAAAGCACTCAAACAGGACTAGTTAGAATAGAGCACTTCACCATAACAATCGTTTGTGTTAAGTTACCGTTTTGAAACTTCCGTCTATAATAAAAATATTTTCACGTCAGATTTGCCGGTTTTGAACAATGGTCCGATGAAAATAGATTAAACAGTGATAGAAGGAAGTGACGCAGCGGGGTTAATAATGGTTCAGGCTGAAGTTGCGAGGCGAGGTGCGTTCACGGTTAAATACAACAAGCGGAGAAAGCAGAATCGCGGGCTGACCGGCGCTGAGAATTGCGCGTCCCGTTCAACACGTGGGCTCTGAACTCGGACCCCGGCTGCTACTCGCAGGAGAGTGGGTGTTACCATCTTCCACCTGGGAGCGTTTAAAAAACGCGGATATTTTTAACTGCTTCTCAGGTGTTTCATGCGACATGTTTTCAGACGGATGCTCTCTGTCCGCTGGTGGGAGGTTGCTCAACTGTGTGTGAGCGCACGTGTCTGTGTGCGCGCGCATCTGGATGGAACTCCGCCGTGCGCGATACAGAGAGCAGAGTAGAAATCTAACCGCGCGACCATGTCGAGACAGAAATGCAAGCTATAGACCTGTCTTATAGGAAATGTAACCTTAAAATGATTTAAAAAATAAAAAATAAAATAAATAATTAACTTGACCTTCATGGGGGGGGCGGGAGGTCCCGTTGGGGGGGGGCGCAGCCGAGCAGATCTGGGGTTCTTGGGGACGATGGCACCCGCGGCGCCGTTCAGGTTGAATCTAAGCTGAACAGTCATAGTCTTTTCTGACCAGTGGTTTGCTTTAGCACAACTTTCAAACTGGTAAAGGAAGTCTTTCCATGAGCCCGTCCCATCAAACTGACCTGGGTGTAATGTGGGAATTCTTTCTCTCTCTCCATAGCGGTCATCATCATCCCTGGTGTCCATGTACTCACACTCCCGCGCTGCACGTGCTGGGGGGCTGCGTGGTTCAGGCAGAGCCCTCCTGTCAGGCTGGCCACATTCACACCGGTCAATCTCCACAGTGTGCGGCTGAGCTGGGTTGAACATGTCCTCCATACTGCTGTGTTGCATGTTGGGGCATGCCTGGGGGTGAAAGGTGCCACGGCTGGCTGAAGGCACGATGCATAGGCTGAAGTGGATGCAGTGTTCTCTAAACAGTCACAATTAACTCACTGCTCTTGGGCACGTGCTCATGGCGTGATGAAAGGGTTTGAGTGCGCCCGTGATGGCGCGCAGCTGCCGTGGTCTGCCGCTCCATGCGCAGCTAACCTTAGCTCCATGCACGTCACGAAGGGGTTGGTGCTGTAGCCATCCCCGGCGCATCCACCGTTCGCCCGGTTAGCGATGTCCGCGCTAACCCGGGCAGCCTCCTGGATGTCCACCAGAAACGGATTCGTGCCGGTGTATGGCCTCCCGCCATTAGCATTAGCTCCGCACGCCGACATCTCATCCGCTAATCCGCTCCAAACTTTTCTTTTCTTGATGTTACCTCTCCTGGCTCGGTATCTCGGCTCCGCAACCGTGGTTGGGAGCGCACTGTTCGTCTAGGCTCGTTATCTGGCCGGTAACCAGCCGTCCGGTCGTGGTTGTTAAGGAGGAGGACAAGTGCTGTAACTTTTTCTCTCCGTACACTCATCACACTAGGTGCTCTGCTACTTCTCGTAATCCCCACCACATGTAGCCCCGTACCCACAATGCACAGGTGCACTACCCACAATGCACAGGTATACTACCCACAATCCTTAGGGGTTCTACGTCACACAACAACAACACTTCTCAAGGGGGGCAGGCCATACCTGCAACACACGTTTGCAATAATGCCGGTAGATAATGGTAATTTCAATCAATAAAAATATAATGAAAGTTCAATGGTAAGCAAGATTACACAAAAACAACTGAACAGATTTCCACAAAACTTGGTGGAAGGATGACTTATCAGTCGAGGAAGCAGCCATTCAGGTTTCTGGGTAATGAAGTACGACAGAGTATTAGGGCCACATTTAACCTGACTAAATGTTCTATTCTCATAAATTGTAATATAATGAGAATAAAGTTGTAATTGGCTCTGTGCCTCTATTGGATATTTTCTATTACCAGACTCAGATTTCTCACATGCTGCTTCCAGAGCTGATGGATCTGAATCTGCATCGTTATCGTGACACCGAAGCAATGATTCCACATCCATCTCTTCCTCTGATTCCTCCTCTGGTCCTTGTGTTGTCTTCCAGTGTTGTGCTTATTATTTCAACACTATGAGAGGTCGAATCGTAATTTATATCAAGATTAATTACCCATTTGACTGTGCACTAACCCTGACAGATTTGTGCACATGGCTGAGTTAACCTTTGTGGAGTGTTGTTGGGCAGTTCCAGATTTCCCCAAAGCATCCAGAAAGTGACCAGTTCCCTTGAGATGCAATTAATAAGTGGTTGAGACACTGGCCACACTCCGCAGGGAGCTTGAAGTGGAGTCACTTCTGATGAGGACGCCTCCCGGGTGCTTTCCATCTGAGGGTTTTCAGGGCACATCCAACTGGCAAGAGGCCCCAAGGCGGACACAGAACACGCTGGGGAGGTTTTAATTCTCAGCCTGGTTAGGCCTCAGGATCCCACAGGGAGGGCGCTGGAAAATATTGCTGAGGAGGAGGGGGGGGGGCTCCTGATACCAAATAAGTGGCAGAAAATTAATGAATGGTTGGATGGATAATTTGTTGCTGCCAGACATATTCATGACGGAAATAATCGGTTTGAACTCAGATGTTGGATAAAAACACTTAAAACACGTAAAAATCTGAGAAATTTAATACAAAAGCCACTTTGCAACTGATAAGCTATTCACATGTTGACTCCTCCTTAAAAAGAAATGAAGAGAACCAGTAATCAATCTGTCTGTCTATACGGTTATATAATAAACATTATTTATATAGCACTTTTCTATCTATCTATCTGTCTGTGTGTGCCTGTGTCTGTCTGTCTGTGTGTGTGTGTGTGTCTGTCCTGTCTGTGTGTGTGTGTGTGTGTGTGTGTGTGTGTGTGTGTGTGTGTGTGTGTGTCTGTCTGTCTGTCTGTCTGTCTGTCTGTCTGTCTGTCTGTCTGTCTGTCTGTCTGTCTGTCTGTCTATCTGTATGTCTTTCCGTCTATTTATAGAAGCTGTATTTTCTCTTGTTTATTGATTACTATTTTTAAAACCAGTAGACTTTACATGGCTCAGGCAAACTATCACTCATCTCTCTCTCTCTCTGCCCCCCCTCTCTCACTCACTCTCTCTCGTTCTCTCATTCACTATCTCTCTCTCTCACTCGATCTCTCTCTCTCTCGCTCTGTCATTCACTAACTCTCTCTTGATCTCTCTCTCTCTCTTTCTCTCTCTCTCGATCTCTCATTCATTAACTCTCTCTCGATCTCTCTCTACCTCTCTCTCTCTCCCTCTCTCTCTCTCTCTCTTTCTCTCTCTCTCTCCCTATCTCTCTCTCTGTCTCTCTCTCTCTTTCTCTCTCTCTCTCTCATTCACTAACTCTCTCTTGATCTCTCTCTCTCTCTTTCTCTCTCTCGCTCTCTCATTCACTAACTCTCGATCTCTCTCTCTCTCTCTCTCTCTCTCTCTCTCTCTCTCTCTCTCTCTCTCTCTCTCTCTCTCTCTCTCTCTCTCTCTCTCTCTCTCTCTCTCTCGACCTCCTCCCCCCACCCCCCCCCGCATGGATGGATTCCTGCCTGCGCGTTCACGTCTCCTGACACGCGCGGCCGGGCTGCCTGTGTGTGCACGAGCACCCGCAGACTCACGCGTCAGACTCACGCAGTTTCGGCGGCGGACGCGCAGCAACTCGTGTTATATATTTAGCGGCCGGTTCGTGTTGCAGCACCGGGGTCTCGGCTGCAGTTTGCATGCCCCCCCACCCCCCACACCCCCCCCACCATCTCGGCGTCGGAGCGGCGGGACTCGCGGAGGAGGACGAGGCGGGTTGTTGTGGGTAGAAAGCGAGGAGGAGGAGGAGGAGGATAACGGACCGTCAGAGCCCGGGGGAGGGGGACGACCACCAAGACGACCACCACAACCAGCAAACATCCGAGGGAAGCTCCCACCACCGTCCTGCTCAGAGATGGCGACCCCCCCTGCAGCAGCAGCAGCAGCAGACGTCCCGAGCCCTGCGACGCGGGACGAGCCGGAGGAGCCGAACCTTCCCGAACCGGAGCCGAACCTTCCCGAACCGGAGCCGAACATCCCCGAGCCGGAGCCGGCGTGTCTGGAGGCGCAGAAGTGGATCGAGGTGAGTGAAGTTAGCGAGGCCTGGTCCGGCAGCACAGCGGGGGGCAGGAGCGGGTCACACCGCCACACACTCCCACCAGGCCGGGGTATAAATACACCTCACACCCCCCGGTGCAGCTTCACCTGTTCAGGGGAAAGTTTCCACTCTTAAACCCTCACTAACCCTGAAAGGGACTTTTAACACTAACGCAACCAAAGTCTTCGTTTATTTTCGGGTTGTTTCGTATCCACGCAGGGAACGCCCCCTTCGTGTTCGGGATTCCCGGTTGCCATGGTTATGAAACAGGGGTTAGGATGTTGTAGGTTACTGTAGCAACAGTGGATGGGATGGAATTACGGTGGTCCTCTGCCATCGGGCCCCTCCACCATCATGGGGCTGAGGACGCTTCTGTGTTTAAGCCTGAGTGGTGAATCACGATTTGCCCGTGGAGCTGCGTTAGCGTGACCTAGTTTCTCCATCATCATGGCCCAGTTTGCCTCAACTACCTGCCAACTACGATATCACACTGGGGAAGTAAAGGTTGCGGAAGTACATGGCAGGGAGTTTAGATGCCTGTATACAAGCTTTGGTTCTAACCAGTTTATCACTGGCTTTACATAAGAGGATAGATATTGATTTATTTGACAAATAACCACAACAGATGCATGTATCAAGCCGCTTGGACCGTCCACTGTGGTTGGACCTTCAATCTGAGCAGAAACAAAGCTGGGTTGTGTATTTGGGGGCGGTTGTGGCTCAGGAGGTAGAGCGTGTCGTCCACTAGAGGTTTGGCTGTTCGATCCCTGTCTTCCCTTTAGCGCATGTGTCCTTAAGCAAGATACTGAACCCCTCATTGCCCCTGACGGCTGTACTGACAGCGTATAGTGATGTATGATAGAGAAAGTGCTCTGGGACCACTAGTGCTGTTGACTAACTCTAACATCAAGTGTAAGGAAAAGTAAATCCACCATTATCCCTCCAAGCTACATGAAGCAGAAGACAAGTCAATAGAGGACAAACCTCTGCCAAGTCCTGACAGTCCTCCTGAAATTGTTGCATAACGCCCCATCTGGCAATGTTAAAGTAAGTGGGGAAAAAAAATTGGATCTGCAACATGACGGTATAGTGGAAATAAAAAAATAACTTAGTATTACAAAACGATTTAGTGAAATTAAAGTGGAAAACACTGACAAGCTCTAAAAGTTATGTAACTTCACTAAACTGTAGCAGTGAGTCTCTCTGAAGTTTGCAGGCAGCAGGGATCGAGAGTCAAATTCGTTTTTGTTTTTATCGTTCAGCGTTTGTCACACATTGTATGTCACATATTTAATTATCCAAACCGATAACCGACAACTTGACTAATCAATTTATTGTAGTTGTTGAAGCCGTAATATCTTATTAATGAACAAATAGGCGGACTCTAAATGTTTTGAAGGTAACTTACAATAGTCTAACAAAGTATCACAGTTGACCTCAACAGATCAGAACAGAACAGAATAGAATAGAATAGAATAGAAAGCCTATCCAGTCATTGTACAAGAGAAAGCAGTACAACAAAATAAGGGGAACAGTGCAAATTTATAAAAGAAATCTGAAAAAAGACACAACCAATAAATATGAGACTAATAACTACTTAGAAGGAAGATTGGTGATCTGTTTTTTATTGTGTACAATGGATATTGCATGTAAAAATTATGTGAATATATTACAGTGTACCATATTTATGAATTGGTAGAGTTTCGAGTCAACATATCTTTGTTTGCATGAAGAAATACTGTATTTTCAGGAAAACTTAATATTTTTTATGCGATGGAGGCATTTTGGGAAGCTCTTAAAAAGCACCAGTGTTGCATCAGTAGAGAGCACACACACAGAGGAGCAGGTTAATGCCGTCCTCTAAGTCTTAATCTGCTCTGTGTTCCTCGTGCTTTGTCGTCTTCCTTCCTAATGCTCTGGGTATTTTCAGTAATGGTCAGGCTGCCTCTATTTCTAGTGGTGTATTTATACGTGCTCACAGGTGGGCATGACTCAGGGTTAACCGTGCCACCCCATGCTCCATGCAACATTTGCAGTGTGTGTGTGTAAGGCTATGCAAAGCGTACACACACACACACACACACACACACTCGTGGCGATCAGCTATGCATTCTACTCCTCGGACACACCCCAGTTGGGTGACATCGGTCACCATGGGAACATAACATTGGCAGGCTCTCGGGTGTCACTGTCGCTAAGGGGGGGGGGGGGGGGGGGCAGTAGAGAAGTAGGCTATATTTCATCACCACATGACCCGGGGAGGAAATGAGGCTGGCACAGATGAGAGCTTTCTGTCTGTATATAGATGACACTGGATTAGAGCGTCTCAGTCCGAGCTGATGAACTCTGTCCCAGGTGCTTTCAACCTGTTGGATGTGACACTGAGTCGGTTAAAGTTGTCGGAGACAGAAGACAAACACAGTGAACTCGAGTGGCAGTTAACTCCTGCTGTCACCGAGGGCCGGACACACAGGGAATAAATAACCTGTGCGACTGAGCTTAAGTGTGTGTGTGTGTGTTTGTGTGCGTGTTAGCCAGATGTCCCAGCTGTCCTGGGCAGATTAACTCCAGTGGTCTCAGACGGCCAGCTGGGTCTGCACGTGAGAGAAAGTGTGTGAGAGCTCGGATTCACGGATCATCTAAAGCTTCATGAGAGAATGTGAAATAATGTTGACACAGACTCGCTGTTCCCCAACATGTCTTTCAAGCCTCAGTGACATCTGAAGTTTTTGTAAAGTCAGAAGAGTCCCAGTTAGAATTAGCTTCAGGATGTAGCCCACCTCTGGCTCTATGTTCAGCTGGGACCGGCTTCGGCCCTCCCCCACGACCCACAAAGGATAAGTGGAATAGATAATGGATGGATGAACAGATTTGATCTACTTCATAGTTTGAATCCTAGTTAAGAATACTGCTTACTTAAAGTCCCTAAGATTAAGAAAAAAAGTACTGTGACTACATTTGTATATGTAGTGTTTGTGTAAATGTAGGAAAATAACATTCTATCGTAAGTATTTAACTGAAAATAACTGAAATATCATGACGTGATTTTGCAGAGAACAAAATCAACTACCAGGGTCTGGTTCTGGCTGATGTCGATTTACTCTGGTTAATTACTCTGAACCAGATTAAACTCATCCTCAAATCTACAATGCATCTGGATTATGACCTCATCCCTCTGCCTTTCTCTCTCACTTGTTCTGCTTTCTTTCTCTTTGTTGTCTTTTCCTCCTCGTAGAGCTCCACGTGGTGTTAGTGTGGAAAACGCCTACTGCACATTATAACTTTAAAACCAGGGTTAATGCATCTGGCAACCCCACAACTTAAAAACAGCAAACTCTGTCAGTGGCATCGAAGTCAGTCTCAAAGTGCTCTTCTCCTCATCTCCATCTCCTACTGCAGGGTAATGCATTTCAATTCAGGACCGGCATTACTGGAAGGATGGTCCCAGCAGGGTTCAAGCTCTGGCCTCAGTTTGAGTCCTTTCATCAATTCATCTTTTTGAGTTAAATCGATAAAATGTGCAAAAAAATCTATTTCACATTTCTTCAAAATGGTTCCCTGGGTTTTTCTAACTTTTGCGAAACAGATGCTTTGCTCTGTGAAAAGGATTGGAAATACATGAGGAGCACAAAGTGTAGCTGACTCTCCCATACTGAGGATAAACAACAATTTCAGTAATTTGCAGTACGATGCACCAAAACAAACTCCTCATCACTTTGGTCTGAGATTGCAAAATCTTGGCTTTTGTCCTTCCAGTGCAGTATGTGCTTAGTACCAGAAATAACACCAGTGTTACCAATTGACTCCATCAGTGTCTTTTCCTCTGCACTTTCCAAGCCTCTCATTCTTTCCATCTTTTTGCAGTTGTTAAAAATAAGAGCAAAGGGCACTTTGGCCTACTTCTGCTCCCCCCCCCCACCCACACGTGCTCCCTCCTCAGGGTTTAAATTGTAGCTGCTGCTGCTGCCATTCATCCACACTAAGCAGAGCCGTGCTCCACCAGGGAGTGAGAGAGGGTCGAATTACCATCGCGGGTGCTGAAATGCCCCCCGGGGTCTTGGCTGGACTCTCTGCGGCAGACGTGAATGCTCATTTTACAGACATGCACACACTCGGTCCCTCTTTTATTTTTTAATGCACACTCATGGCTCGACAGTCCCTGCTCCTCGGTTTATTGCAGGTTTATACTCACACCGGTCACTGTCTTAATTGCTGCATTTCAGTTGCAGCATTTAACACAAAACACAGTGGTCAGCCACCTCCACCCACTGATTGTCCGGCCTCCTCCATGGACGCTACTTACACAAAACAAAAACAAAGTAGTCCTGCTCCTCCTCAGTACAGTACAGTACATGCTCTCCTTGCTGAGTAAATAATGCATGACCATGGTGTAAATGTTTCAGAAGCCTGGAGTCGAACCTTAGTAAACACTACCAGTGCCAGTGTGTGTGTGTGTGTGTGTGTTTGTGTGTGTGTGTGTGTGTGTGTGTGTGTGTGTGTGTGTGTGTGTGTGTGTGTGTGTGTGTGTGTGTGTGTGTGTGTTAGATAGTAGACTGATGAAAGACAAGAAGAAGAAGGGGATGCCAATGTGAAACATCTGGTCATCATTTATATAACGAAAAACAATAGACTATTTTCATAGCTGCAAATGCACTGTGTGTGTGTGTAAGTGTGTGTATGTGTGTGTGTGTGTATTTTCCTCTAACACATATGGTACAAAGTTAAGATATAAATCCTGAATAATTTACAGCGAACAGAAAGGACGAAGAATATTTTTCAAGGTTAAATGATTTAGATGTATTTTAACCTTCAGATTATTAAGTGTATGTGATCCTTGGCTCACCGGCTGAGGCTGGAGTGTGTGTGTTTGTAGAAGCGTGTAAACGAGGGAGCAGCAGAGATGGAGACAGACTGTGCGCCTGCAGTTAACAGTTTCGGCGCTAACCGTAATCTGTGCTAATCTGGATTAGATGTCAGTCAGCATCAGTCAAACCTCTCTTCTTCCCCGTTCATCTTCGGCTGCTGGTTGCACAACAGTTTCAGAAAGCAGTGAGTGTGAGTGTTGTGGTACTACAGTGTGTCAGTGTTAGCTTCCTGACGCTCCTGTCTCCTGCACAGGACAGGCGAACAAACCAGAGTCCAAGTTCGAGGATTGAGGTTAACACTGCAGCTTTTTCAGGCTGTGACTGGAGGCTTCTAAATCAGGGACCTGCATGTGGGCGCGTTCAGGGAAAATGGAACGAGGACACGGAGCTGTGTCAGTGGCCTGGCATCACACTGATTTGGTTTCTACTGAAGCTCAATGTTGGGGGATGGGTGAACCGTGAAGCAGCAGGTTCCTCTGTCAGGAACACAGTGAGACCATGTGACACCATTCACTCTGCTTAATGAAATGTGAAAAAACAAAAGCTGGTCACCCATATTCAATCAATATTCTAAATAACTGTTGGCTGCAGCCCAGGATCCAATCCACCTCTTTAACACCTGTCTCTTCCTGTCCCTCTTCCACAGGCTGTCACAGGGAAGAGCTTCGGAGACAAGGTCTTCCGCAGCGCGCTGGAGAACGGCATCCTGTTATGCGAGTAAGCCTGTGACATCACTCCATTTTCCCTTTTTGATGTCTGAAGTAGCAACAACACACGTAAACTCCCCCCGGGGCTCAGTAAATCTCTGCCTCTCCTCCCCTCCTCCACCCACACAGGCTGCTGAGTGCAATCAGACCAGGACTGGTCAAGAAGATCAACAGACTGCCCACCCCCATCGCCGGCCTGGTAAGAGGACACCCGGCCCAGTGTCACATTCAGTCGAGTAAAGCTCAGTGTTCGTCACCGTGATAAACTCTGACTCCGTCTGTCGTCCCCTGTGGTTTCCTCTAGGACAACCTGTCAGTCTTCCTGCGGGGCTGTGAGGAGCTGGGCCTGAGGGGCTCCCAGCTGTTTGACCCCGGCGACTTGCAGGACACGTCCATGCGGGCGAACCTCAAGTAAATAGTGGAGTGTTTTTGTGGGTTCTGTTGCTGTACATGTCTGTTTTAATGTAGTATCACACAGCAGTAACACACTCTTCTCTCACCAGGGACTCTGACTGCAATCGTAAACTAAAAAATGTGAGTTCTTGCTCTTTTTTTTCTTTTTTTTGTTACCTTCAATTCTCGTTTGTGTAGCATTTATATAATGCACCAACTCTACATCTCTGTCCTGCAGGTGCTGAACACAGTGTTCTGGCTGGGGAAGGCTGCCAGCGGCTGTGCCTCCTACAGTGGGCCTACTCTCAACCTCAAGGAGTTTGAAGGGCTTCTTTCCCAAATGAAGATGGTGAGTGAAGGGAGGAGGGAGGAGGAGGTAGGAGGCAGACAGAATGACTGATAAGAGCATGGAGGAGGTGCGGGGGAGGATTTGTACATTTCCTGTCTTTGTCTGGATGCAGGAGAGAGGAGAAAACACATTTTTGTTTTTACACCACAGCTACTCCTGGTTCAGGCAGGGACATTATAATGTGACCATCTAAAGCTTATTAAACACGTAGAACTTAGAAGCTCAGAAAGTAGACTGGGTCGCCCACTAGCTAGGTCAGTGGTTCGATCCCCAGCTCCTCCAGTTGGCATTTTGGGCAAAGCTGAACCAATCAATAAGTCAATAAGACTGGAAAAGTGCTATATATTCATTTATAAGTCAAGAACAATATACAGCAGACAGCACATCACAGTAACTCTATACAAGAGACATGTGCTGCATGCGTTAACTCTCAGGCAATGTGTGAACAGTAAAAACATGTGAATGACAAGAGCTTCATTGGGAGAGAAGCAAACAGATAAAGGTTAAACCAAATGACGCAAATACGACACAATGACATGTCATCAATGTGATAATTGGCGTAGTATGGTTCTCAACTACATCCTCAATTTCACACATAGACCACACGTTCCAGTCATATACTAAAAAACAGTATGGGTTCTATGGTGGTTGAAAATGGCGGAACAACGTAAAGCGAGCCGGGGGCCTCTTGTTGTGTCTGTGTTCGTAGGAGACTGAGGAAGGAGGCGAAGGTCCACAGAGGCGCAGTGTTAGAGACAGCGGCTACGACTGCTGGGACTCCGAGAGGAGCGAGTCTCTCTCTCCACCACGACACACCCGCGACAACTCCCTCGACAGGTGAGAGACATCTGTCGACACACACACACACACACACACACATGTCACACACACACGCATCACACACACTTCTTGTTTTTAAGATTCGCCATGAGCAGTTCAATGAAAATGTCGCATGTGTCGATACAGTAGCTACTGTGTGAAGCTGTGATATGTGTTCTGATCTGTTCTCTCTTGTGTTTGGACAGTCTGGACTCCTTTGGCTCGCGCTCACAGCACAGTCCTTCCCCTGATGTGGTGAACCGAGGCAACACTGATGGTTGGTTCTGATAAACGTCTCTAAAATAGGAAAAAATTAATGTTTTTGGCCTTTGGAGAACACCAGGCAAACCTTTCCCTCCTGCATTCTAAGCCAAACTCAGCAACTCCGTCCCACACAAGCATGAGAGTGGTTTCGATCTCCTTATATAACTCCCACACAGGCTGCAAAGACGTGTAATGTTTCCCAAAAGCAGAAATACAAAGCCACTCATCCATAAATAGTCTGACTACTGTTCTCTAACATGTTGAAATTTAACCTTGGTGTGGTATGGGGAGTCAGGCTGGCTATGGACAACAGCTGAACGTGTGTGTGTGTGTGTGTATGTGTGGTGTGTGTGTGTATGTGTGTGTGCGAGTATGTGTGTAAGTGTGTGTGTGTGTGTGCCCCAGATGTAGCAGCTGTTGGTCTAAGTAGCAATCACCACAGATTTGGACCTGGGAAACGCAGACTGAGGTCAACATCCTGCCTGTCATATGTCAGTCTGTGTGTGTGTGTGTGTGTCAGTGAGTGTGTTTGAAGGGGATAACACATGCATCCTGTTTGTGTCGTTTTTGTTGACAGTATAATGTGTGTGTGCAGCAGAGTGACAAGAAAAACACTCTTATAGGCCCGGGAATGGACTAATTCCCCTCATGTCCTTGAGTTCACAAAGACAGTGTCAGTTTATTTATTAACCAATAAGAAAGATGGACAGGGGGGTTATACTCCAAATTGTAGTATATTTTGAAGAATGCTTTGATTAAGTGGAAAAGATAAGAAAGTTCTCTGTATTTCTGACCGTTTGCATAATGGTGCTTTCGATTTTTGCAGTTTTTGTTTCATCCGTTGTGTTGACGTTTTACTCACCAAAGAAAATGCAGAATTTCGAGAACAATTCCAATTTGGGAAAGAGGTGAAACTGTTTTAGATGAAAAAGATATAGAACCACATATAACTGTTTAGTGTTTACAAAGGTTATTATGCAATAACCAGTTAAACAAAGTCCTGACATATGTTCTAACTGCACTCGCTCTTTATAACTTTACGCTTCATCTCTCATTGTTGCCCAGGGCGAGGCAGCGACTCAGAGGCCGACGGCAGGAGGCCAGATGTGAGGAAGGACGACATGTTGGCCAGGCGGACTGCCAGCGGGGAGTCAAGGAGCTCCATCGCTTTCAACCAGTTTCTTCCCAACCGAACCAACGCCAGCTCCTACATCCCGGCTCCGCGGCGAAAACCCCACACAGAGGAGGGAGAGCAGCGGAGGTAAACAACGGACACAGTAATAGAATCGATAAATCTAAGTCAAAGAAAAGGTAGATATGTAAAACTGAGCCGAAAACACAGACCACACACACACCTCCATTATCTTTCCCTTCACCTAATCTTTTCCTGCCGTCACACACTGTTCTCCAGTCACTTGCAAGCCACTCCGGAGCAGTCCAGCAAAAGAACTGGACTGCACCTCAAAACTGCCAAGACCGTCACTTGGGCCGTCGAGAACAATGGGGAGAAACTAAAACAGGAAGAGGAGAAGGTGGCGCAGGAGGTGCTGGAGCCGAGGAGGCTGCAGAAGTTGGAGAAGATGGGGATTAAAGTTCTGCCGGCTGCTGTTCGCTACAGCAGGTCAGAGAGCACGGACACCAGATCTGCTGCTGTCGCTGTGGCTCAACTGATGTCACTCGTGTTCACTAACAAGAAGTTGTGAAGGCGAATGTGTCTGTGGTTTGATCCCACACTGCTGCTGTGTCTGGTTTCCGGAACCTGGTTTCCTCATGAGTTCTGTTTGATAGCGTACTGATTTGTGGAGCGACTGGAAACTAACCGCTTGCTCATTATTGGTGTCATGAGAGATAAGAGGCCCGTGGGGGGGGTGGATTTGAGGTTTCAGTGGACGGGAGCTGCTCCCTGATTGAGCGAGTGCTGTGGTGTTGGTGTGTCAATGCACATATTACCGCTAACTAATCATCATTTTGTGTGGGCACGCGCTGAGTCTGAGTTTTTGCACGTCACTACCTTTGCTCGCCGTGTGGAAGGCTGGATTTTGAAATCATCTCTGAAATGACCATGCTACGTCATCCCATCCCCAACTCCAGCACGGTGGAGGAGGAGGAAGTGAGGCCACCGTCCCCGAGCATCATCCTTCGCCGGGATAACGACTTTTTGACCTCTCAGAAATCTGCCTGGGATTCCTCCTCGGATGCGGAGGAGGAGGCAGAGGCGCAGAAAGTTCCAGATGTTCGGAAAGATGACCTGGCGTCTAGGCGAGCTCGTGGCAGCGCCGTTGCTCCCAAGGTGCAACAGTTTGTCCCGCCTATATGTAGCAAGAAAGACCAGGAGCGCTGGGAGGGGATTCGCCGGGCCTCCCAGCAAACACTGCAGGAGAGAGAGACCAGGTTGGCTGTGTGCCTTTGTTTGAATTTGCCTTTTTTCTTCCATTTCCACTCACTCACTTCTAAATATTCTTTTCCATTTCCTGTTCTTTTCTTTCCTCTGGGTGTTGTGGCCACTTGTGGTTTGATGTGTGTGCTCCACTTTGACGTGTAACTCGTGATGTGTGATGCCACTGCACTGGCTTCGTGTGATTGGACAGTGAGAAGGAAGCGCTTCCTGACATCATTACACGCAAAGACAACCCCTTCCTAAACTCTGCCCCTTGCCCTGAGGAAGAGGAGGATGAGGAGGAGGAGGGGAGGGTTAAAACAATGCCTAACAAGCAGAAGGACGACCTGGCTCGAAGGCGGGGTCAGAGTCGGCCCCTCCCTCAGAGGGAGGGACCAATGAGCTTCGTTTCTGCCTCTATGAGCCAGGCAGACATGAAGAAGTGGGAGAAACTCAAGATGACTGAACCCAGGTGCCCAACACACACTCAGCACACACTCAGTACAAAGCACTGACATACTGCTGTATGTCAAGTGTTGTGTGTATGTGTGCGTGTGTGTGTGTGTCTGTGTGTGTGTCTGTTAGAGCCTGACCGATATCTACTTTCTCTGCCTGTAGTTCACAAGATTACGGGGCGTTTCAAGGGTTACTCTCTATGGTGCCACTTTAATTATCTCCATTTATGTTGAGTGTAAGTTGGACTCTGATATTCCTTTATATCTGTCGCAGTTTACATTGATTTGCATTTATTATGGTCTTAAAAAAGTCTTAAAGTTTCAATCTAACTTCTTGAAACCTGCAGAAACAATTTGAACCGTGGCAGGGGAAGGTGTCAAGGTCGCAGAGGCTCACGAGGAGCCTTCAGCATAAATATAGTTTACCTGAGCCAGATTTAAGGACCTGTCTCTTTATAGTTCCCTCCTCTTACAGTCTCTTATTGTTAGAAACAAAATCAGAAACTGTTTTTTCCCTTTCATCTCTCTTCATTCTGAAATCTCTTGTAACCTGTTGTGTTTTTCATGTGCCCAGACTGAGTCTCCCTGTTCTCCTCGTCTCCCCATGTCCTCGTCTGCTTGTTTATTCTCCTCATTATTTTGGACGTCAGGCCTCTTCAGTCTTCTTTGACGGCCATTGAAACAGAGAAGGAATTGGCTTGTGTGTATGGTATGAGACTGTGTGTGTGTGTGTGTGTGTGTGTGTGTGTGTGTGTGTGTGTGTGTGTGTGTGTGTGCCTGAGAAAGAAAAGAGGCGACTGTTGGCTGTGGGCACTGCTACGTCTTTGTATTTCTCTCCGTGCTGATGTCATCAGACAGGATAAAGAGTTGTTTGTGTTCCCAAAGGAGCAGCAGCAGTTAACGGGAAAATGTGGCCACCTAGAGTAGATAGTACACGTGAACGTGCACGTTAGTGAGGTGATTTAAGTTCACATCTCCATGTTATTCCCCTTTTCTGTCCATCCACACTTCCTGCCTGATTCATCATTTCCACCTCATCCTTCCTTTGTCTTCACAGTCTCATCCTTTGTCTCCTATTGCTCATGATTTCTTTTCCCCCTGCTTTTTTTTTCTGGCTGTTGTTGTGTCTGTGTGTGTGTGTGTGTGTTTTTGTGCGTACTTGTGTGTGTCTTCATCTGTGAGGTTGTTACATCTACAGTGAGGCTAGCGCGGCACCTGTGTGTCAGGCTTGTCTGGAGAAAAGTAATGGGACTCCTCTCAGCGGATCAGCAAAGGCTGGACGAGGTCACAGCAAAGTTGTGACCTTTGGGGGCGTGACTGAGATCAAGCAGCCAATAGACACAGACACATCAAATGAAGGGGAGGAGACGGGGTTGCTAAGACGACTCCTTTCCAAGGCAACTGTAGCCATGCCTACCATTGGCCTGGGCTCCCAGCTTTCAGAGCGGGAACGCAGGTACGGACAAGGCCAAGTACGAGTCAACTTAGGTTCTAGAGGCTTGAATCCCTGCTTACGTGCACTTTCATGGACTGCATTGAGGAAAGAAAGACGTTGTTTTCTGCTGCATTGCTTTTTAATCGGTTTAATTGAAATGCTTAACAACGGCATTTTGAGAAATGTCATAGAAAACAAGCATATTTGAATGAGTAAATTAGGTAGTTTGGATGAACCTCTGCGCGCTCAACTGATTTGCTTGTAGTTTTAATAAGAAACAAAGATACACACACACACGCACATACACAAACACACACGCATGTGTACCTTGCTGTTGTAAACTGTACATCTGGACCAACTAAGGAATTTTAAGAAACTAGCTAAATAAATAAAAAAGTACGAATTCAAAAATAGAGAGGCATTAAACAGCACTAAAATAAAGTGACAAATCCTGGAATAAAGGGACAGTATTGAGAAGTTCTGTAATTTTTATATTTAAAGGTTCCTAAAATATCTTTGTTTATTAGATCTGCTTTTGTGCACAAACTTTACTTTAAAATGTGACATATGATCATTTTTCATGCTTTTATCTTGTATCCAGTTTTTTCTAATCTTGTTTGACTTCACACTAGTTTCAGGAGCATGCCGCGTTGCCTTCCACCGCACACGTTGCTTGTGTATGTGAGAAACAAAACAGTGAATCTTTGAACCCGTCTATCGGGTTTTGGGGTATTGATTCAATGGTGAGAAATCACAGCACTTTGTGGATGGAGGTTGTCACAAGACTCTGATGGTCAAAGTGTCTGATGTGGCTCAACATCTCATCACAGACTGTTGTTGCGGGACATTTGCATTGTTTTTGCATGTTTTATGATTTGTTTTTTCCTTTACTGGAAGTTATTTAAGGTTTTCACATCTCATTGAAAGTTCAGTATTTGTTCTGAACACGATTTTGCCTTTCTGCATGAGCGTGCTTTGACTTGAAGGCTGTGATTGCAGGTGTGATCTTAGATTATCCATCTCTCTTGCTGCATTAGAAGTTTATGTGATGCTCTCACAGCCAGGTTGATGGAGCCGACCTCAGTCAAACCACACCTCCTTCTGCTGGTCTCCCACCCTGGACCCCTGAGTTTGCCGCGACTCCTGCTGAGCTGGACGCTCGTCTGGCTCAGTACGAAAGGAGAGCACAGGAGGAGGAGGAGGAGGAGGAAGAGGAGGAGCAGGAGAGGATCCCAGATCTTCAGAAAGACGACATGATGGCAAGGAGGGCCGGAGTTTTCCATAAACAAAGCACAGCCACAGCGACTTACAACCGCTTCCTGCCTCTGCCCAGCTCCAAGCGCTGCACACCGGGGGAGGACACTCCCGATGCTGCTCCTCGTAACAAGAAGGAGGTGCAGATGGAGAGAAACAAGAAACTGGGCGTCAGGTGGGCTGAGATTTGTGTGGGACTGTGTCTAACAGTGTGCAGAGGGAACTAACAAGCTCGGTGTGGTTTGCATCCTCAAAGAGATTCTCCAACTTGATGTTCAGTTATTTCAATCATAAGAGAGTTTCTCTCACAGAGTGGAGCAACAACAACAACAACAACAACAGCCAAGATTTCACATGGAAACACCTCAACCACAGCCTGACGTTATGATGGTGAGAAGGACGCCTCACAACGAACAGGAATATGATGAAGATGAGGATGAGTACGATGAAAACGAGCCCTTGCCCGACCTGGAGAAGGACGACATGATGGCACGGAGGACGGGATCTTACCAAAAACCAGCTGCACCCAGGACTAATCAGTTCAGGAACCAGTTCCTGCCCGTACCTGGATCAGTCAAATACAAGGTCAGCCCTGTGTCGGCAATGAAGCCGCTACACAGCAGACCCAAGCACGCTGAGAGGATGTCTAGTGAAAGGTATTTACTGCGTCTGAGTGATGAAGAGGTTGGGGCGTTAGTTAACTGCAGAAACTAACAAAACCCTATTTCCCTGGGAGATATAAAGGTTTAACCATGTTTGTGGGATTTCTGGTTTGTGTTACTGACATTAACACGTCCCTGTGGAGGATTTGGTTGATTCTGACCTGATGGTGTAGTTGTTCTGGTTCCAGCATGTGTGAGCGCCTACAGCTGCATGTGTGTGATGTGGTTGGATTTGTATTATCTGTGAATCACAGGACTGATGGATTTGATTTATCGTCACGGTCACAGCTCTGCTTCTCACGTGGCTCGGCTCAGCTTGTGCTCGGTTTGGACTTGTACTTGAGTTTGGAGCCATCGACTGTTGTTTGTGTTTTATGTGTAAATCATTGCTGAATCACAGAGGAAAGAAAACTGCACTTCTCTCCACAAATTACATTAACCAGTTCTGTAATGACATAATAATGACCTGATAAGTTTATTTGAAATAATGATGACTTATTATTTACCTATTACTGAAGTCTCTACCCTCAACAAATTCAAAGTTGTCCGAAGAACATATATAATCACATTTTTAATGTTCAGTTGAGCTGCTATGTACATATACAATTACAGGGGAACAATTAAATACCATATTTTTCTAAAACCAGTACCAACTAATATCAGAACGCTATTTACAGGAAACTCACGAGGAAATTGTTGAGCTGTAAAATAAACTTTTAGTAAATTAATTGATTCATTAATTAATAACTTCTTAACTTTGATTTGAATAAATGTAATTAATTGGTTTTTGTTTTTTAAAATTGGCTCAACAATTTTCTATTTTCAGTAACTAGCAATAATAATCAAGTTTATCGATTTACCAAACAGTCTACACTGGGGTCTGATCATTATCTATTTGTCATAAAACATAGTTGAAGAAAGCGCCACTCTTCTTTCATCTGTGATTCCATCTTGATTTACCCTTCAAGCCGTGTCTCTTCGTAATCTTGGCCTTGTTACTGGATTTTAGCAGCAGCGTTATCGTAGCAGCAGAGCGTCAGGCACCACCCCCTGCCCCCCCAACCGGCCCCAAGTGTACAACGCTGATGGAGCGGCGGGAGAAGGAGGAGGCTGGAAAGCGAGAGGGAGACCTGAGAGTCGCAGGTTTGACTGAGTCCCTCTCTTCTCCTTCACTCACCCCTCCACCCAGTCCTGCTGCTGCCGCTGCTGCACTGATCTGTAAAGTGGAGGCCGTGTTGGAAAAGCAGAGTGTGGAGACAAAAACTGAGAGAAGGGTGGAGGAGAGAAAAAGGGATGTGAATGAGCCACCACGAAAGAAACCGCTCTGGCTGGAGGACGATGATCTGCCTCCCATCATGTGAGATCCCTGTCTGAGCTTTGTGCTCATGTCATCACTTCCATGTCCAGATTTGATCACAAAGTTGATATTCACAAGTGTTTTGGCTGTAATGATAAAGTGTTCTTCCTTTGAGATGTGACTGTAGCACTTGGACATAACACCCCCCCACTCTCTCCTCTCATTCTTTGATTCTGTTATTGTTGTAGGATGAGCCGGCGAGTTGCTTTTATGTCTGAGGACACAAAGTAAGTCTCTCGGCTCAAACCTGGACGAGCCTCTGCATGACGACAACACACTCATGCTGTGCACGCTCGGTTTTCAAAGAGTGCACTCGAAAAATATAATTAATATAAAACACAATAACTCAGCGGTTATTACTTACATCAGGGTTTAAACTATTTATACTAATATATTTTGCTTTTCAGTTGATTTTGAATGTAATTCTCTCAGTGGTGGAAGACGTACTCAGATGCTTTGTGAAAGTATTAATAAAACAAATGTATACAAACATTATACTCGTATACTCATGAAATCGTCCAAATGGGCTGTTTGTCAGATATATCCTGTACATATACAGTAAATGTACTCGGTTTCTTTCCACCACTGAATTGTGTTATGACTTTATTTTGCTTGTTTATTTAAAATATGATTTAAAACTACATTTAAACTACAATTATGTTAGATTGATCAGTCATGGTTTATTCATTTGCTTTGTTGCTTGTTTAACTGCTTTGTGATGAGTTTATGGATCACTGACATATTTCCGTTAATCTGTGCAGATGTGGGGGCAACGTACACAACTAATATCAGTCCAGCTCTTACAGAACAGAACATAAAGAACAATACAGTTGTGTTTATGTTCGCTGGACTGGTATCAGTCGTGTTCATAAAGGTTTTAATTACCACCTGACCACATCTGATTCTGTGTCCATGTTAGACTTTCTCTGCTGTTTTCTTTTTTAATCATTGAATGGGTTTTATTTATATGGATTGGATTATGATCATGTGAATTTTCATCATGTTGGGTCATGTGCTGCATTGATTCACATGAGTTTACCGTGTCTGCTTCTTTCCCGTGTAGGAGTGTGAGTTTGGGTGACATGCTGAACGAGGAGGAGGTGGGAGATTTACCACCGCTGAGCCAGTCCCGACACGAGCGCATGCAGGAACAGCTCAACAGCTTTCAGGAGGAGGAGGACCACTGGCATAATGTAAGAAAGTTATGACACTATAAAAGAATAAAGATAGCTGCATCCGTTCAAATAGTAGAGGGGAATATATCTTGTGCAGAGTCTTATATCCTGTATTTGTTTGTTGCGCTGAACCAGGACCTGGCTCGCTGGAAAACTCGGCGTCGCAGCACATCACAGGAACTGATCAAGAAGGAGGAAGAGAGGAAGAGGATGGAGAAGAGCATGAAGGAGCAGGGAGGTGACGGCCACAAGAGGAAAAGCATAAAGACGTACAAAGAGATCGTGGAGGACAAGTAAGATGATGATTCTTTTTCAATCTATATCCTAAAATGCTTGACACACAACAGAAGGAAAAGTTCTTAAATGTGTCTGTGCCTTCTCCTCCTCTCCAGGGAGCGCAGAGAGCTGGAGTTGTGCGAGGCCTACAGGAACGCAGCCACTCCAGAGGAGGCAGCCGTGGTTTTACAGCGCTACGCCCTCCGCTTCACCATCAGCGATGCAACACTGGACAGCCTGAAACTGCCCAGATCCACCTCGAAACCCCCATCAGACGCCGGTCAGGTGGAGGAAGAGCACAAAACCTCCTCAGCTGTTAAAGACTCTGAAACGTCAGAACCACGGCGCAAACCAGAACCTGCTGTTATAACAGAACCAAGGGAAATGAAACCTGAAGACATAGAGAAAGATACATCTGCTCAACAAGAGACGTCAGTGTCTGTCCCCACCAGCTCCCTGACACCCACCACCACTGTCACAAATGCAGAAAATAAACCACCGCAGTTGTTAGAACTGAACAAACCTGAGTTCAAACCAACAGAGTCTCCCACCGCACATCACACGCAGCAGATTACAGGAGATGCGAAGCCTCAGACCAAGCACACGCCGCCTCAGATCACTCAAGTGAAGCCTCACACCAAACAACTCCCCTCCCCGCCATCTGTTCCCTCCAGGCCGCTGCCCCTGCTGGTAGCCAAGCCCTACTGCCAGCCCAGGAGCACGCCGTCTGGACACAAACCGGTCAAGGTGAGGACGCCATGTCAGCCATTACCATCATCCATTAGCATCATCTGATACTTCATCATTTCTTCTCTTCCCCACGACCTTGTTCCCTGTGACATAGAGCCCATTTTTATTTCTCTGGTTGGAAGGTGTGTTGAATAATGTGTCTGTACAGCTCATAACTATGTTGACTTATATATTTGCACATGAGTTCCCAGATCTTTGTCTCCCGATTGCTCCTCTTGCCTCAGACCATGCTGACTTTTTTACAGCTTTATTTAATTAGATTTATTCTACTGCAGTGTCCAATAATCCCTTCTGTTCGTTTGGCCTGTGGTGATGCTGGTTGCAGTTTTCTCTCTGAAGCTAGTTAATAGTAACTTGCACTAACTGAGCCGGAGCAAATAAAGACCGGCTGCTTGACTCGGGACACAGATCCGAGCTTGAGCTGTTGTTGTCATTGTTGTGAGCGCCAACGTCATTTATGTTATCTCTCTTTGTAAGAAAAGTGGATCAGTGAAGTGTCCATGATCAAACTGTCCTTGCAATCCTGACCTTTGTGTCTTTGTCCCAATCAGATGGATGTGTCGGTGCGTTTGAATGGAGAGGCCACAGAGGATTTACCCACTCCTGCCACGCCCGCCCCCCCTCAGCACTCGCCACGGGAGATTGAAGAGGTCAGCTCCAAACAGACAGAGAAAGATTTCCCCGCTGAGGAGACGCTAGTGAAAAACCAGGAGACAACAGAACAGCCAACACCTCCGCCTCCTCCACCTCCGCAGACAGAGAAGTCCACCACTTCTTCAGGCTCGGCCATCAGCTCCCTGATTGGAGGCCGAAACTGCATCATCACAACAACGATTGTCACCGAGCTGACGCAGACGCTGGTGGAGCCGCTCGACCCCGAGCAAAGTAATGGACAGGAAATAAAACAGGTAACATCTTGTGTTTTAACCCACAAACTGCAGATGGTTCAGTCTAGTTTAAGAAAGATGATCCATCACAGTGTGTTAACTGTCTGTATGGAAAATACACATGGGAGTGGGAATTGTTTTCATGAAAATTCCATCGTGGAGCACTCAAGTGTTTCCTGAAACCTCTGACACCTGAGAGCTGTCAATTCTTTCTCTTCATGCTGCGCTGGAAGAAATTTTAACCCTGCTGGAAAAACGTGCACGAACATGGACATTGTCAAAGGGATATTGTGAATTTAGTTGCACAAGATCACGATCCATGAATTGTTGTCAGGGAAATCTGAAAAACAAAACTACCAAAAAATCTTTCTCACAACGGAATTCTTTCTTTCTTTCTTCAATTTTGCTCAGTAGTGTTTGTGTAACACAAAAACAAGCAGACCATGGACAGGGGTCCAAACACAAGCTCCTTGGCAAAAGTATTAAATACAAACAAGGCCTAAGTGCATCTGGTAACTTCCAAATAACTTAAATTGTACTAGAAATTACGACACACCGTGGATTAGACATGAGCCTGAACCCAAACATTTCAGTCGTTCACTGTGATGGATGTTCTATGTAAAGCAAGTCTCCTCAGGCTGATTTTAATAATGCATTTACATGAACTGCCTGGAGGGTGAAGAAGAAAAACACAGGACAGAATGAAAATGCTCGGTTTTTGAAAGTGTTTTGTGAATTGGCTGCAACGTCCAAAAGCAGGATAATGGTACATTTGGTATTTTAGAAAATACACAAATTCAAACAAGGGGATAATGTAGTTATCAGGCATTCATTTGGTTTAATGTTTCACTTTCAGGTCAATGGGACGACTGGTTTGTTTGCATCACCGGCGAAGGAAAAAAAGGAACCACCAGCTTCATCAGTCAGCAGCATGCAAGAATATTCTCCCACCGTCACAGGTAAAACTGCTTCAACCAGATAACCTCTCCTGTTTCAACTATAACTTATACTTTCAAATCTCAGAGAAGTATTGTTTACAGCAGAACTTTCCCCTGCACATGTCTGCACCGTTTCCTGTATTTCAGTCGTTCATGTTTTACTTTGTGTGTCTGTCCACAGAGGGACCGGAGGAGAGCAGTGTCACTGTGAGTATCTCTGGCTTGTTCCAGCTTGTTTGTTGTTCTGTTTCTCCCTCATTCTTAAATTTGACCCTGTCCTGACCCTTTGTCTCCTGTAGTCACTGTAGTCAGACTTGTCCTCTTACCTTTCCTCTCTTTCTTTTCCTTTCGGTCTGTACACATTTCCTGTACGTGTGTGTGTGTGCGTATGTGTGTGTCTGTGTGTATGTGTGTGTATTTCCTTGTGTGTCGGGTCTGGGTAGATTGAGACCCCCATGTTGAACTTGGCTAAACGTGTTAATCACTGGGTCTGGGACCCCAATGAGGAGCGTAACCGCCTGGAAATGTGGCAACAGGAGCAGGAGCGCCTCCTACAGGTACACTGGTGGAATTGTGTGGAGATGCATGGCTCCGTGAATGTTTACAAAACAGAGGACACGGCCTCTTCTGAACGTTAGTGTATACACTGTATATCTACATGAGTTAGTTGTGTGTGTGTTTTTGTGCATATACTTAACATGTACATCGTGTCTGTGCAGGAGCAATACCACAGAGAACAGGAGAAGCTGAAGAAGGAGTGGGAAAAAGCCCAGATAGAGGTGGAGGAGGAGGAACGAAAACACAATGAGGAGGTGCAAAGACACAGACTGACTGACACTTAAAAGGAAAGCACAATACTTCATGGCTTTGTGTGTCTTATATCTTCCTCTTTGTGCGTTTACCTTCCCTGCAGGAGAGACGGATTCTGGAGGAGACTGTAGCGCCCCTCACTCCCAGCGGCTCGTTGAACCAGCAGCTCGTCAAGACAGAGACGACTCCGTCAGCGCCGCAAAACAACAGGACGGAGAACGGCCATGCTCCCCCGCTGCAGAACGGCCAAAGAGTCTCCACGGGGACCGAGGATCAGCACGCGTCAAAGCTGCATTTTTTCCAGGGTGAGATTCACACAGGAACTGTTGGTGCACAGCCCTGTATTCCTCCGAGTTTCAGTGAAGGAGTTTTAATTTTTGATGCATTTCTGTAGATCCTGTGTGTGATGGTGAACCCTCAAAGAAACAGGAGCTGTGGAAGACCACCTCCTTAGACCGCAACCTCCAGCTAAACCAGGCACATGCTGTTAAAAGGTACGACGAGATGCCTTCTGTGTATTTATACGTGTGAGAAGTTGGTCTTTATGTTTTTGGCTTCCTGGTATTTTTCTTATCCGTCTTACAGTTGTTGTGAATATGTGAGCAGTGTCTCCATCATGGTTCTTGTTGTTTGAACATAGGTCTGGATCACATGATGTTGTAACAGGCAAACAGCAGCAGTCTTCCTCCTCTTTATCATCATCATCACCACCCAAGCCACCTTCCCCCAGCAGGTAATAACACATGAACACATATGGAATCGCAAATAAAAGTTTGGCCGACTGACTTTGAGGCTTAAATGATGTGAATATGAACTCTGTGTGTGTGTAGGTGTGTTAGTGGGAAGAGGCTTTGCGGTGGTTGTTCTCAGCCTCTGGGAAAAGGAGCGGCCATGATCATCGATACACTGGGACTGTTTTTCCACATCCAGTGTTTTAAGGTATGGTGTTAATCTCATACACACATTCACACTGATAAGGAAACTTCATACTTTATTCTATTTCAAATTGGAGCACCATTTCTCCCTTCTGTGTAAATGATTTGTAAGTTTTCGTTTACAAGATTCATATAACTTTCAATAAAAATCCTCATCTTCTGTGCTTATTATATGACCATATTTATCCATATGAAGGTTGGTTTAAGACAATTCTTTGAAACGATGCCATGTGTTTCTCCTCAGTGTGGAGTGTGTGATGGGCAGCTGGGCGACGCCTCTGCAGGGACTGACGTGAGGATTCGAAACGGCCAGCTGAGCTGCTACGAGTGCTACATGGCAACTCGGGGTGAGAAAACATGACACACGGGGGAAAGCACTTTTTGTTTTATTTTGATTCTCTCTTATATTGGATTTTATTTTCATAGAAATTGCACTTGATCTATACATTCATTTTAATAATGTGTTTACAGGAAGACATGCGTAACTTTGTGGTGTGTTTTTAAACTTTCAAATTAAAATGACTGAGGAATGCTGTTCGAGGGGATATAAATGAAAATGTTGGTAAATTCGTCATAAAGTTTGATATGCACTTGAAACTTCAATAAAAAATATTGATAAAAAAAAAAAAAAAAATGACTGAGGAATGGTAATGAGCTTTCTTTCTATGTACTCTTTCAAATAGCTTAAAAAAAAACATTACTTGAAATCCTTATTTGTAGAAATTTTCAGCCCTGAATATTTTCGAATAGAGTTCAGAAGAATGCAAAACCTTTTTGACACTCTCTGATTACCGAGAGGACATTTTGAGTTTGGGTCAAATCGATATCTCAAAAAAAGATTTATTACAAATGTGTGTTTGTGGTGTGTGTGTGTGTGCAGGCAGAGGACAGCCCACTACACTATGATGAGCTGCAGTGAAACTGGAACTCCACCGTCTCCTTCACAGTCTGTGATTGGATCAAGCTTGGAATCTCTTTGGAACTTTGGAATCGTCCCTTTTTATGCACAAACAGCTTAATGGATGTTTTTCTGAGAGCAGAACTGACACGTGGACTAAATGAAAGAACATCTCACGCACATACAGAGCCGTCTGTGCTTCTCACTGTTCACATGTATACAACTTCTTGTTATTCAGTGTAGCATGGACATAATAAATCTGAATCCAGTGTGTTTAGGCCTTTGCACAGTCAATACACTCAAATAAGAATCTGTTTCGTCGTAAGCTGAACATGTGTCGCTACAAACTAAACGCTACTGTCTCTTAACACAGTTTCCTGAGCTACTGTCTACTGCTTCCGCTCCGATCATGTGACTCGTGGGTTCGGGTTGGATCACCTGAAGTAGCTTGACCATTTTAATGCCTTACTCATCACACACCCATCTTTGCTTTTGTGTTTATGTTTTTTTGCATGAAAGAAGAACATATATAAGTTATTGTGAGTATTGCTCCGAAGTGTGAGTTTGACGTAGGTTGTTGTCGTCTCAACAGTTGAACTTTGACTCTCCTCTTGTATGTTGTACATCATAATATTTTCTAAGTTTTTGCGACTCTGGCTGACTTACACAGGGTTGTTTTTTTTGTTCTTTACGATTAATGTTACAGGAATGACAATGCATCATTTACAGTAATAATAATTCTTGTTCTTTGAATTTTAAGTATTTTCCCTTTAAGATGTTTTAGCCGTTGTTTATTCTCATAGACTGACTGCGTCCTGAATCAGTGCCTTATGTGATGAATGCGAGGGCCAGTGTACTTTGTGTTTAGGGGGATTTCACACTCACGCCGACCTCTGGGTCTTGGCATTACGTGTGTGTGTGTTATCAGTGTGTGCATGTATATGTATGCAATATGTGATTTGACTTAAAGCACAGTTCCATACCAGCAAAAAAAAATGGATCAGCCACTCCGAATCACCTCCTGTTCTCTCCCTCTCTCTTCCCCATGAGCTAAACCAATGACATAGTTATTTGCTGCTTTCCAGATATTATATCAGTTAACCGGGTCCTGAAGTTCTCTCCTCGTTTGCCTCGTTCACAAGTGTTGTCGCCCCCAGAGTCTCCGCTCTGTGTTGTTGCCTCTGTACTGGACACATGACACGTGTCGTCATCTCTCAGAGGGATAGAGTTCATCGTCTTTTATAGCAAGTGTATGTTTATCAATAAAATATTTTAAATGGGAATCCTGTTTCGTTTTTTGGTTTTTCTTTTAGATTTCGTTGATAAATATAAACGCAAAATAAAAGGAGTGAACACGTGAAAACTGCTCTAACAAAGATCAGATTGTGAACAGTGAAATTATCCATAGACTTAATTTTATAAAGAGTATTGAATTTAAGTCCTGCATTTAAAACGCTTTGTGGTTTTTAAATGCAGAATTTTTCTCATCGAGTTTTCTTCTTCTTCTTCTTCTTCTTCTTCTTCTTCTTCTTCTTCTTCTTCTTCTTCTTCTTCTTCTTCTTCTTCTTCTTCTTCTTCTTCTTCTTCTTCTTCCTCCTCTTCTTTTTTCTTCTTATTATCAATATAAATCCAATATTTGTGTGTGTGTATTTGTATGATGTACAATAAAAACAGACATTTTATCAACACTTCACATACAGGAAAACAAAATATCATCATTACAGTATATTATTATACTTGTTAACATTTAAATAATGTATTTATTGAAATTTCTATACCTAATATATTGCGCAAATAATCCATTAGATTTCCATTATTATTTTTTATTTTTTTCAGGCTTCCGGTTTTATTCTGATGTCGTGACGCAGCCCGGAACCAATGTGCTGGGAACCAACGTAGATCGGGACCGGAAAACGTGAACACAGGGAGTCTGTGCCTTGTTGATAGCATGTAAGCTAACGTTTGTTGTTGTTGTTTTTTCTTCGTCGAAAACCGTCGAAATACCACAAAAACAAATGGAGTCGACGGGACGCTCGCTGTATTCAGTATGTACGAGTCTTCTTCATTTCACTGGCTACGAGTGGCTGATTTTGTTTTTAGCCCGGAAGCTAACAAGAGATGACACAAATAAAAAGAGGAAATACTGTAATTGGTTGTTTTGAATGTTGTGAAGTGAAGCCTTTTTACCACTGATGATCAGATTAACTGGAATTTAACATATTTAACTTTAAAAGCTGCTGTCATACATTTCGAGGTTTATCAGACGTGTTTCCTGTTTTGTTTATTGTTTTTATTGTTGAGGGGCAGATTGTTGGAAACACAGAGAACAGTTTATTTCTCAGTCGGTTAAGTCAGGTGACATTTGACCAATCGATTATTGACAACAATTAGTCGATTTGGTCAATTATTCGGTTCAATAAGAAGTGGTCAATAATTTCTCTGTGAGACTTTGAAGTTTTAGTTTTGTCTCTTTAGCCTGTTTAGTTTTTAATAAAATGAATATTTCTCTAAGCAATTTGAATGGAAATAAGCATTTTCCACTGTTTTTCTTACATTTTACTGACACATTTGTTACAGAAAAAAAATTACAGAAAACACGAGCCCCTATTTTTTACCTCTTATGCAAAACAAATACATTTATCTGCTTAATTCAAGTTCGATTTTTGTGTTTGTGTTTGTAATTCATATATTAACGGTTTATATAGTTATTTATATTAAGGCGAATGGTTAAACTCTTTCATTTCTTTGTCTTAGCAGTTTGATAACAAGATCTCAGGGAATCATTGATGTGTTTTTATTGGCTGATAGACCAATGTCCAATGTAATAGAATCCAGTGCAACAGCCATAACATTTGTTTGCCTACCGCTCATAATGTTCTAGAGAAAGATCAAGCAATAGATTAATATAACAATCTGACAGAATATCTCTCCTTATCAGTTGGGCAAGAAATATCCACGACTGGTTAATTATCTATACTAGTTTAATAATGTGGTTTTTTCATTCATCAGGCCGGCACGTCAGGAGATATGACTCGCAGCACAGAAGAAGATTCTCTGGTGGACGGACCCCTGATCTCTGCCGACGCCCTCCACTCGGCCATCAGGAGAGAGTTCCAGACCCTGCCGACACACTGCTATGCTGCGCTGCTGTCTCTGCTGCATGTACGTGACACACACACACACACATTGTGTTTACACGCACTAGATTAATGAGAGAATTCCCTTATGTCAGCAGTAACCAGACTGTGTAAACGTACAAAGGGTAACATAGGAGGAGCTAAACAAACTGAAAGTAAGTGTTGAATGTGTACACAAGCAGCTGAAAGCTCGATCCAATGTTTGAACAGAATTTAAAATTGTCTTTCAAAGACTCTTATTTTAGTTTGATAAAAGTGCTGCAACAGTGCGACAGAAATTTAGAGCTGTAATGAGGACATAGATTAAAAGGCAGCTATTAATAATTTAAAAAACTGGGACATTATCTTCATCCATCTTCTCCACTGTGATGCTTTTCTGCTATTCTCTGTTTAATACTTTATGATTGTAAATTAATATCTCAGGGTTTGGGGCAGAACAGGACATTTGAAGATGTCACTTTTGGAAACTGCCACAGGCCTTTTTCCATTAAGAAATAATAATACACCTGAGATTAATTGATAATTAAAAGAAATTGTCCATTGCAGCCCTAAAATCATTTCATATTATCTTTTGAATTCCCCCCTTTTTAGAAGATGATGAATGGAGAACTTGTAAAGACATTTCCAACAATCCGTCATCCTATTTTTAATTCTTTCTGTGGTCTGTTTATTTTCTGCAAATAATAATAGTCTGTATAATAATAGCATGTGCTGGTCTGACACGTGTTCTCTCTCCCACTTCTCTCTTCCTCTTTTCAGGTTGTGTTCGTGGTGTTGTCGGTGTGCGTGGCGGTGCTGTGTGTGTTGAAATTGGGCGACGTGGAGGTGTGTGCGAGTGTGTTGGGCAAAGTGACTGGTGACAGTGTGATTGTGTTCGGGAAGGTGTGTTTGTGGGTGCTGGTGCTGGTGTTCACCCGCTGCGCACAGCACCACCACGGGCAGGCCAGGAGGAGAGGATACCTGCAGTTCTACAGACAGACACAAGGACTGAATCACCTGCCACTCGCCGCTCACTCTGCAGGTACCAGCTGCTCGTGTAGGTGTCAGGTTTGTCCACAAGGTGGCAGCGATACTGAAGGGAAAATGTATGTGTGTGTTTCGCAGGGAACGTTTCAGTGTTGGTTGTTCTGGCTGCAAGATTGTCTCCGCCTGTCCAGTCCTACATTCTGATCAGCATCCTGGTGCTGGAGCTGCTGGTGGCAATGCCTTGTCTCTTCTATTACGCAGGTAAATTACAAATTTATATAGTATAATGTCGCTGTATGGTTACAGATAGAACGTTTTTAGTTGAATGTTGAAGTTTTACTGCATCATTTTTTTTTTATTCATGGAATCACAGCACACACATGCATGTAGTCTTTACGGCCGACCGTAAACCCCTTGTGACCACTTCATCAAGCCACACACACACACACACACACACACACACACACACAAACACACACACACACACACCACACACACACACACACACACACACACACACACACACACACACACACACACACACACACACACACATATATACAAACCATTGGTTCCCAAGTCCCACCCAGTTCCACCCTATCCCCAAACCTCAAACCAAGAGACTCACTAAATAAGACACACACTGAAATAAAATAAAAAAATAAAAAATTCCTGGCATTGAAAGATTACTCAGTGATGTAAAACAGTGAGAAAATATAACTATAATAATACATGAACTACAAATAAAAAAAATATTTATTAGAATGGCACTAGAGAGCACATGACCTAACACTCTCCTTAAATACAATCAATCTGGGAATTTGGTTTAAATGTTGAAATCAAGTATTTCACAGAGAAATATGTTTAATATTATATCTTATATTTTTCATCTTTTAAACTGCCGTTACTGCAAAGCCATTTTCAGATTTTAATTAACAGTTTATAAGCAGAGTGTGGTTTTGTTTTGCCGTTGCAGCATCATTCACGCTGTCAGGTTTCCCGTGGATGTGGGTCGTAATATCAGTAGTGATATATGGAGAGACACACCCTGCAGATTACATTACACACACACACACGACACGCACACACACACTTCCCCCACTCTCAATCTGAGCAGATTCGCATCACAATACCTGCCCTGCCCTTTTCAGACCCAACAGCATGACAATCAACCATTCACCTCTCTGTCCTCTCTCTCCCCCTCTCTCCCCCTCTCCCTTCCCCTCTCTCTCTCTGCTGATGTGCTGTTTTTCTTTTTTACTTCAGATATAAACTCCCTGCAAACTTTGTTGATTAATTCTTCCACCAACACGTCTGTTATTTGTCTCAGGTCCAGAGGTTGATAACAAACTTCTAGTTATTAAGATCAAATTGTCGAAAAGTGCCGATAGCTTTATTGATATGCTGCAAGAGCAGGGTTAGGGGAGGTTTCACTGAATTTGCTGTCGTACAAGTCAAAGCATTTTAGGGAATATTTCTGTTTTCAGGCATCAACTCCCTGAAAAGATTTTGCCTTCTCATATGAAGAACAAAGCAGGATATTTTATGTGTCTTGTTTGTGGCCGATGCGTTCACAACAACAGGAAAGTGTCAGAGAAAAGTTCCAGAAAATGTTTCTTTCTCTTCTCACATACAGCTCCTCTGGAAATCTCCAGACTTTCAGTGCAGGCCTGAAAACAGCTTAGTTAACAAAAAATCTCGAGGGAAAGCAGTGGTGACAATTTACATTGTGCGTTTGGACATCCTTCCTAAATATGATAAAGCCTGTTGCATATAGTGCTTTTTTTCCCCTCGAGCTTTTGTAGGAACACAGTTTGATTTTGTGTTAATTAAATAATATTTGACAAGATGACAAACTAATGTGTGACTATGACAAATTGATATAACGAAGCAGAAATTAGCTAATGGGCGGAATGATCAGTTTGGGTTCTGAGCTTAACAGCATAAAAAAAGTCATGAAAGCTTCCACTGGAGATGTTTGTAATTATCTGCAGTGTGTTCTGCACATGCTGATGAGTTGAGCTGAGGTCAGGCTCCGATTGTCACGTGATTAAAATCGGCCATTAGAAGTCGCTGCAGTTTAACGGTGAATTTTCACAGAACATTCCCTGATTCTTAAATCTGCTCAATGTCTTTTTATTATTTTAGATTTACAGTATATTCTGTGTAGGCTTGAATGCTGCATCAGACCTGTAAGGACTTAATAATGAACCATTTTTAATTATATAAAACTACAACATTTTCTTGTTGGTCTAAAAGTTTCATAAGCAGCTCCTTTTTTTCATACATCCTTTGTGTTACATAACTTTTTAACTATTTAGGAAAATTCAATCTAGTAATTTTGTTGATGTACAATAGACCGCATGTTAATAGCAAATCAAACTTTGAACATGGAACCTCAGCATGTTTTAGTAATACAGCAGGGAATTTATTTTGCAGCTCCTTCTTTTATTTAACATAGTGACTCAATGCTGATTTTTATTTTATTTTTCCTCAGAAGTAAAGACTCAGATACTCAAGTATCGTGTTGTCAGGTCCAGGGTTTGACTTTTAACTGCTAATCTACAGGGATACACACTGTGACACATCTGATATTACTATTCTCATTTATTTACTTGATATAAACAATAAATATGTTCTTGGTAAAAGTTTAGAAATGCTGTAACATATATGAAAGTGATAAAAAAGACTCCGCATGTGTTAATCGCCCAGAAGGTTTGGTGAAGGTTACTGCAGCGGCCTTGCTTTCGTCTAAAGGACAAATGCTGTTACCGATGCTCTATCAGAGGATATTGATATGTAAGAATGTGTATTGAAAGGAAATTCATATTAAAGGTGTGTTTGGCAGCTGAAGGGCACAGATGCGAGGCGAAGATACCAGGGAGGCAAGGAGAGGAGATAAGAGGCATTAGGATTTACCCTAGCCAAAGGGTAGCCCTGAGCCCGCTCCACCCAAACACAAGGAGGGAGACACACACTCACACACATTGTCCCCGTGTTTACAGTGAGGGTGATCCAGTGTGTGAGGGGGTATCTCCGCTCACCCGTCGCATTCCTCCGCAGATCAGTGCAGTCAGGCACGGAGCGAACTGAGCGACGCCTCGCAGCGCAAACCTTTTAACCCAGAAACACTTATTCACACACACACACACACACTCTGACTCCGACTCCGACTGATGCAAAGTGTCAAGTTGGCATCAGTGAGATCAAGAAGGGAAAGACAAACTCTGTAGAAGAGCGAGAGGGAGATATATAATGCCTGAAGCTATGAAGTCCATACAGGAAGGCCTCGTTCAACTTCTCTTTGAAGTGCGTGCTGATTGTAAGTGTGTGCGTGTGTGTGTGTGTGTGTGTGTGTGTGTGTGTGTGTCTTTGAGGTTTTCTGTATGTTTCTGCCTCTCTCATTTTAACATGAATGCTCTCTCCTCTATAGAACCCCATGCACATCAAAGCCATGCCGTGGCCTTCAAAGAGTAAACTTAGAATACATCTCTCTCCTCGGCCTGGTCAGAACATAGTGTAGGCACTGCAGGGCGCACGCACACACACACACACACACACACACACACACACACACACACACACACACACACACACACACACACACACACACACACACACACACACACACACACACATACGCACGCACACACACACACAAACACACACAGCATTAAAAGTCACTCTGGTTTAACTTTGTCAGATTTATTCGGATTTTATTTATTTTGATCAGCCAATTTATTTAAGTGGGTTATGTTCTGAAGTTGATTTCCACTCTGAGAGTTAGTTATTTCTTTGAAAACCTGTTAATAGAAATGTTGAGCAAAGCCAGTTCCATATAAAACGAAAGAGAGTGTAAGGATTGTGATTTGAATGGAATAATATATGTCCAGGTAAAGTCAGTCCACCAGAACAATTCAATACTTACAGAACAATTCGTTTTTATCTTTATTCTTTATATTTCTACATATGTGTTGCTTATTGTGGAGAATAAGTTCAATTCATCAGTGCAAAGACTGAGATAGTCCTTGAAGTAGGTTTTTGATTATTTTCTCCTTCACATGAATCAGAATCATACATATTGCAAAGTAGGTTTTCACATACATTACAGGGAATGCAAAAATAAACCAAATTTAAAACGCAGGTACTGTTAGAATTAGGAGAAAGATAGGAATCTAACGTAAAGGAGCAATAAGCGAAAAAACTATACAACAAAATGGAATATATAAAAGCAAAAAATAATATGTACAGAAATTAAGTAATTCAATGATATAAGGAGCCGGCTTTATCTGCAAGAATGCTAAGATGAACTGGGAGGTGTTAATGTTGCTCAATGCAAAACTGAAAGTCAGTTAGTTTGGTTGTTGGATCCATTTCCCTCCAAGTCTTTGATCCAGTCGTTCCATCTTCGTTTTACCACTTTGTGCGTTAGCATCAGCTGTTAGCACCTCTGCAGCTTCACTGTTATCACCTGGAAATGTGCAGCTCTGGATGGGTGATTGAAGCTTCTCAGATCTGACCAGACCAGGTCTGAGCACTGTCTGTCCAGCCGCATGAGTCTCTAACAGGGATGTGTGAAATGTGTCACTTCTTCTACACTGCGCCATCCGTCCATCCGTCCATCCAGCCGTCCCTCCCAGTATCTATGTCTGTTTCTCCTGCTGCTCTGATATAAGGAATTCCACAGACAGCAACCAGATTGAAACACTTCACTCTTTTTTGTGTCTGCATTACGTCACTGTGTTTGTATTTGTGTTATACTCACACACACACACTATAAAACCACCTGATTTACAGAAATGTTAAACTCAACATTACTTGACATAACGGTACATTATAACTTCAGCAAATATCACAAAGTATTGTGGTACATAAATACAATTAGTTTGTTTGATGAGGGTGCTGCTCTCATTTCTGCATAAATAAACTGTAGCACCAGAACAGACCGAGGGAGAAATGCACATGAGATTTGTCTTTGAGATGAGGCTTCACTATAAATAAACGCTTTACTCTTATCTGAAATAAGAAACATCTATCTTTCACTTTCGCCGATGAGGTAATGTTTTCACCCAGTCCGTTTGTTTGTCTGTTGGTTGGTTGGTTGGTTTTCTGCTGAACTGGTTTCCATGAGCTTTGGTGGAGGGATGCAGTTTGGGTCCAGGAAGAACCCATTGAATCTGGTGCAGATCCGGATCAGGGGGCGAATCTATGACATTTTTGAATATTGATTTCCCAGGAAATAATTAATGATAAAAGAAGAACATGTAGAAAAGTACAGATGTCTATTTGCGTTTGCAAATTGAGGGGGGACTCAGGGGGACTGTTGGGCCTTGGTGGAGGTATGCGCTCTAGTGAGGGCAATTCTAGTTCAAACTTTTACTTTTCAGTGATCCTAGAAATCCATTGCAGTGGCTTTGAGATATGTTTTGCATGTATCTTTAATTATGCTCGTAGGCTACAAAGTTAAGAGTAAAAATATATGAAAAGAAATCAGCAAACAACACAGTGGTCAATGGTGGTGGATAATGAAAGTAAATCTATTATCATAAATAGTAACTCTAATGATGTTGAAAATTCATCATGTTGTGTAACTAAACTGATGATTCCAACAGGCTGCAATACATGCCAAACATTTGTCAACCCAAGTTCTGTACACACACACACACACACACATACACACACACAGTTGTCGGAAAGTCAAAATGTTGACATAACATGGTTATTCTGAGTGTGTTTATCATGGAAACGTTTGCTCATCTGTGTGCTTTATGTTTGAAAATTTGAAGTAATGGTTTTGTTTATTGTTCTGTTACATACGTTGTAAATATGTGACCCCAGTTTGCCTCTTTGTCGCTCTCTCTAACAAACAGAGGCTTATCGTCACTTTTTATCCTTTTACCTGCTTCTTTTCTTCTCTCCACCACATTTCTCTGACTCTGTGGAATGTCTTCCTCACACATACGTGCTTAGTATTTTTTTATTTACGCACACAAACACACACACACAGATTTAGGGCCTCATTATGCAGGAATGTGCAGTATTTCTGAGGATTGTGTTGGAGTGTGGATCCTGAGATGCTGAACTGTAGCAAAGCAAAGATAGCGCTCTTTAGAACCTCCCTGACAATTTCCTCTGGCTAATGACACTCACAGTCTTATCAATACTCAGCCTGCTCTTCCCTCGGCCCTTCCTCACACACACACACACAAATACACACACACACCTTATCTCCATTCAAAGAGCAGCGACATTCAATCCATATTTGGCCCCTGGCTCTTCTCCTCTCGCCCACTGTATCCTAGACACTCACACCTCGCTGCTATCCCCACCTCTTTTGTGGAGGTGTATGTTTAGGGTGTAAGAATTAGAGGCTTGAGTGCAGGATATGGCAGCCCATAAGGGCTAAGTGCAGGATATAACAGCCTGTGTGTGTTTAGGAGAGGGAGTGGGATGGAAAACAGTAAAAAAAACAAATGTGTGCTGTTTCTCACCTGAGTGATTACCGTTTGTAGGAGAGCTCTCACTGCTCGATAATGGTTGTGCGTCTGACTGAAGATGTCGTGTTTGTGTTTTTTCTAGTGAAGGTGATGCGGTTCAACGGGGAGCGAGCCGCACCGGACGTGAGCCAAGAGGAGCACACTCACAACTACAGTGTCACGAGTCTGCCGACTGAGACCGGCTTCAGGTAAACAGATTCCACTGGACCACACACGCTGTCCAGCCCCTCTCAGTCCCCGTCTGTCGGCCTTGTGTTTGGATAAACTGCCGAGCGACCTCACTGGCACAACAGAAAGGTTTCTTCATGCTGACGACAAGACTGAACTGAACGTCCCCAGATAAACAAAGACACAATGAATGTTGAGGCTTGGTCCCCTTACTTGTGAGAGTACGGCAATAATTTTGGTGCTGAATCGTCATCCTATTTCTCAAAAGAAACAGAAGGAGCATTTCTTTGATACTACAAAGTAAACTTTGCATTTTGAGCCATGTGTTTGGGGTTAGTCAGTTTTTACAACAGAAGGACGGTGAGTGAGGCATTGATCCACAAATGCTGATTGATATGCTTTAGTTTTAACGACTTATTTCTCAGGATCAAACCAGAAGAGTTTACATTTCTTCTATTAGCTTTGTGTCCATGTTGTTTTTGATTTAATTCAAACTGAGATATTACGGCATCCCTTACATTTGCAGTGAAAGTGACCAATTTCTACCTTGTCTGGAGGAGGCTCCTCCCAACCTTCTCTATGTCTGTCCATTGTTAAAAAGTGACCTCATTGTACAAGTTGTGAGTTAGTGCTTTTTTGGAAACAAAAACTACAATTTTTACAGAGATATGAGTCAATATTACCAAGATACAATATCTTCATGTTTATCTCTGTCCACGTCTCTAAGGGTTAATAATGTATAATCTCCTAAAACATGACAATCATTTCACATAATCATAAATGTGTTTTTAATCATTTTTACACCTATGGCACAGACAAATAAGCTCTTGCTACATCCAGACTACGACATTTAAAAAATTATGAAACGCTACTTGCCTCGTTTTACTTTGAATACTCAAAGGAAGCCTCGTAGTATAGATGCAGAAAAACTAAGATGTTTGGAAACAAGAAAAGAAATCCCTGCTCTTACTTTTCTCCATTGTTATTTCCTGTTCATCATTATTTTTCATATTTAAATGAAAAGTATATGGATGTAGCCTGTATCGGCCTTTAGACAAATAATACATAGCTTATTTGGAGATTCTGCAGATCAGTTCATAGTTTGGTTTAATTTCATATTTGGATATGTTGACCAAAATGCTGTTTGTGTCTGTTTTCAGAGAGGGCTCAAGTCTGGAGGAGGTGGTGGAGAAGCAGGCCGACCTGATCGAGTACCTGAAGCAGCACAACACCTTACTGAGCAAGAGGCTGTTCAACCTCACTGCTCAACACTGACCCCAGCGCAGCCTCATCCTTCTCTCTGCAGAGGATCTGTGGCTTCAAGAGAAAAGACTTAAACCATGAGAAACACTGGATAAAAGACTGAAATAGGCAAATGCACCTGTGCGCACAGCCCGAGTGAGTTGGACAGATGACGCAGGAGGAGGTGAGCTGAAAGTGGAGGAAGGTTTAAGATGAGAAGATGAGGAGTCATGGGTCACAGATCGGAGGTGAGGGGTTTTTATCGCTCTTTTTACGACCCCCAGTGACCCGTGGATGCTGCCGCCTGTTACTGCGAGAGGAGCGGAGAGGGAGCGACTTTGTTTTAGAGATCATCTGCACTAAAGAGGGACTGAAGGAGCAGGAGGGAGAGGTTAACTCTCCGCGGTCAAAGATCCCAATTAACGTTATGTGTCTGTAAAGTGGTATTTTTATGTCTGAATTTGTGTAAATACATAAAGTGGTGACAGCTTTTTTTTCTACTTGTTCAGTCAGTTATTTTGAGTATTTGTGATCCAGCTCCAATAAATCTTTAATATCCTCATTTCCTTTCATTTTTGACCTTTGTCAGGAGAAGAATTGACACTATAACAAAGTGAAACCCAAGTAAGAAGCTGCTGTTTAGTGTTTATCTTGTGTCAGGTTTTGTAAAAAAGAGCCAGAACATTAGAAACAATGCCGCGTCAACATTGGCTGGTGTGAATGTCTTTTTGCAGCCTCACCTTTTTTCTGTGTTAAATTTCAACAGTCACGGGAATCTACGTTAACGAAATATCGAGGTGGTCATCTGAGCCCTTGGGTGTTTGTTCCCCTTTGTGATTCCTTTATGCTCCGGCGTCCGCAGCTCCGCAGGGAGCGCGGCATTTACGACTTCTTTCCCATGTGACTTCTGCTGGGAGTCGTCCAGAGGGCTGCGGGGATCAGGGTCACTGTTTGATCTGAGCCTGATGCCGTCACAGATATCTGATTTTATTCAGCTCTTACTGATATTTCTCTGAGTCTTGTTTGAACTGTTATCCTCACATGTTGCCACAGTTCTCCACATCCTCTGTCTGGTGTTACTTTAATGCACACGACGAAACTCAACAGGTAAATTCATTTGTTTTTTTTATTAAAAAGTTTAAAATGTGATTCAATAAACATTTGAAGTGCATACATGCATTTTAAACACTTATAGGAATACTATGTGGGCGCTGTTCATCGTAGCTGCAGTCACTGGACACGCCCCCTGCTCTTTGGTCTGTAGCTTCTCAGTGGAGCGTCTGGATTCATCAGGGAGGAAGTGGAAGCTTCCTCACGTGACGGTGAAAGCAGCGTTGGCTTCCGCAGGCGAGGAGGGAAGGTGCTTGAGGATCGGAGGACCACCAAACTGCCATACAATAATATATATCATGGTTTATATTTACACCATTTCTTTCTTTGGAATGAAAACTCAAGCTTGAAGCTGCTTGTGCGTATGTGAACAGCTACATATACATAGTATATACATATAGTCTTTAAATGGCCTTCCCCCCCCCCTCCATTTCAGTCCATGCCCTGATACAAGGGTCAATCCATGGATTTCCAGTCGCGTCCTTTTATATATTTCTCTCCTTGGGTCGCTCTCCTTCGTGTGTTTCCACCTGTAATGGAAAAACAATTTATCAGTGTCTGGATTCGAAAGGGGTCAGAGTGTGACAAAAACAGATTAAGTGACTGTGCAGGAGTCCAAATCAAAGCTGAGAACTCCCCCCTCCTCCTCGTACCGCCACTAAAACCTTCCTCTTCATCGTTAGTGAGATTTATGTCTGAGCCTTTCCCCCCCCTGCACTGGTGCGTGAACACACACCTCTGCCACCGATCACACACACCTCCTTAACTGCCACCTGCCAGCTCTAACTAGGGTCCTGTTCTAGGCTCATAACCTCTTTCTTCACAAACAGAAACATGCATGGAGTGCTTCTCTTACCTCAGGGGAAGGGAACCCTCGAGTGGAGGGGCAAGCAGCGCCTGTGTGGGCAGTGGTGTCTGTGGTACCTTCTCCTCAGTTTGAGGAAATCTGAAAGAAAGAGACGTTTCGATTAAAATATGCAGCTTTATAGGGGGTATTAGATATTATATTTTGTGGTCTGTAAGTAAGTTGGGCAGCTCACAGGTTGTCCTAGGTGTTAAGGTAATTTAGATAAGTCTCAGATTGCACATTTAGCACTAAAATAAGATTTAACCTCATCTCTCACAGTCACCATTCTCCAGTTTGGGTGATTTTGAAGCTGACAACTTGTGTTATGGTTCAGTGGATCCTCTCCTGACCATGGAGGTGCCTATGTTCCTGTTTTTTTAGTTGTTGATTGTTTGGATTCATTCACCAGCAGCAGGAACGACCCCCTTCTAATAAAGTGGAACTCCCAGACCTAACACATGATTATTTTTAAACGTCCCTAATAAATCCACTTTGACTCCCGCGGTTCACAGGCGGCCCGCCAAGCCCAGGAAGAATTAAAGTGCCAGATGACTTTATGGCCTCCTCCTCCTCCTCCTGCTCCACCTCCTCCTGCTCCCTGTGAGCACCTCCTCCTCCTCCCGCTCCCCTCGCCTGCAGCTACGCTTCTTTACACTTGGCACCGCTCCTCCATGTCATGTTAATGGAGGCGGCTTGTATTTGCATTGGCGTTTTAACACCGAGACTCACAAAAGCGCCGGAGCGTCTTCCAGCCCGGGGACAAAGGGACCCGAGGGGGGGCTGTGCGATCCCCCAGGCGGCGCTGCCTCCCCTCTTCATCCCCTCTTCCTCTTCCTCCCAGTCATCCTCTCCTCTTCCTCTCCATCATCACATGAACCCAATCACGACCCAACCCCCCCCCCCCAACTAAAAACAGCTGTGTGGCCACTTAAAGGTCGCCACGCGTAAAAGCGCAATTTGGATTTACGCAACAACAAAAAAAAAGTGCCGCAAACAATTTACACTTTTAAATTTCAACTGCACGTCTCTATATTTTCTTTTTTGATTTTTTAAAGTAAGCTGTTTATTTCCAATACAACGGGGGGGGGGGGGGGGCAGCGTACGTGGATGGTGCACTTCCGCCATGATGAAGTTCCCTCGGTGCGTTTTCTTTGTTTGAACATTAACAGTGTATCACATACCATTGAATATAATGTTAGCGAATATTTAAAGTTTGACTTATTTGTAGTTATTTGCTAATACGTTGAAATAGCTTAAAAACAAGTACTGTTGCTATGGTTACCTGCAGTTTCCCCGAACATCGCGCAGTGATTTAAACCACTGGTAAAACCCATAGACTCTGACGGGCCTACGTTTGACGATGAGGGACACCTGCCCGCCATTTAGGAAAGTTTGACTATTTAATTAAACAGTTCTATTTCTATATCGGAGTAGTTTTGAACTTAATACAAACGTTTAAAGCCAAAAGGCATTAGTTAAAGTTGGCTAGCCTAGTTGAAGTTAACCTAGTTAAGGACTGCGGCTGTTAACCAACAACTGTTGGTCATCCAGGAAAGTTGGACGGTAAAGTTTTGCAATGCTTCTTACAGTAAAGTAACTTTTTCTTTATACTTAGTATTAAGTTTGAAGTCAAGTTTAAGCTAATTACCAAAGTTTTAAAGAAAATGGGTGGGTTTTAAGTTAAATAACCTAGTTTAAGTTAGCTAACCTAGCGAGACGTAAAGTACATTTGTGATGCTTTTACATTAAAATAAAACTGCCCTTTTTAAAAATGTTGAGTCAGTTGAAGCTCACCAACAAACAATCTCTAAAACCCAATGAGCATTAGTTAAAATTAGCTGACCTAGCAAGAAGTTAGGTACAGTAGATTCTCTGAGATTCAGAAACACTCCTGGATAAGAACCACAATGGCAGCACCTGGCGGCCATTGTGGTGTTCTGGCTGCTCTGGGAGATGCTTACCTGGTCTGGTGGAGGAGACTGATGCCACAGCAGCTGCAACCAGCAGGAGCAGGTAGACCAGGCTGAAGATCCTCATGGTTACTGGTGTGTGTGGCTTCAGAAGAGCTCAGTTAATGGTTGTGCTGGTTTTCCCCCCAGAAGTCCTTCTGCTCTCTGTGCAGGACAGATGATGCTCAGTGGGGTTGTGTGTCCTCTCCTTGTCCTTCAGTCCCAAAGACCCAGAGTCCAGTGCACCGAGGACAGAGGAGCCTCCTTTCTCCAGATGATCAGAATGTCCCCGAGGAATGTGAGTGTCCTGAGTGTTTGTGTGTCCAGCGAGAGTGCGATTGTCTCTGTGTCTGAGAGCAAAGTGACAAATAGTGCTGATCCCCCCACCTCCTTTATACAGCCTGTTAGAGGGAGGAGGGAGCATGGGGAGGGGGTGTTGCTCCCACAGCAGCTCTCAGCTCAACCCCTGACACACACACACACACACACACACACACGCACGCGCGCACACACACACACACACACACACACACACACACACACACACACACACACACACACACACACACACACACACACTCATTAAGCATTGCACATATTGACCCCACATGTAGAGGGCAATTCAAATGACAGGAAGCCCCCTCCCTAGCCTCCAACTGCCCCTTGAACACACACACTCTCCTGCTGCATTTTGTGTGTGTGTGTGTGTGTGTGTGTGTGTGTGTGTGTGCATGTGTTTGTGTGCATGTGTGGCAACAACTATGAGTGATTAATAGGAGAGCGGAAGAGGCCGGCATTTTTTGATTCATCGCTTCTAACATCAGAACAAAGATTTAAGAAGCCGGAGCTGAAAGTAGCAGGTCCTTCCAAGAAACCGATCCCTCCTCCCTCAGCTGTCCCCCCACCCCCGCACCGAGTGAGGGCACACACACACACACACACATCTGGGGGCTTTCAGATGGTATTGGTGGGGGGGTGTTTGCACCAAGGATTTTGGGGCAGGAGACCTGGTTGAAGGGGATCCAGAGATGCTCTGGACTATCGATAGCCTGACTGTCTGTCTGGGCCTCGTCTACCGTCTCTGTCTGTCTGCACGCATTTCTCTCTTTGTTTTGTGGGTCAGTTGCAAATGTTATCTGATGAATGGGGTCAGATCTTTGGTATTTTTTTGAGGATTTAGTGCAGTTTTGGTTCAGTTAGGTTCAGAAGCAGCTTTTTTTTTAGGCATGGTATCTAACTTCAGCGCATCTGTACAAAGTATTTAAAACTTCCAAGTAGCAAAAGCTGGAAAAAAATCCTTGTCCTTCAATCACCAATCAAATATGGTGTTTGATAGTTAGTGTTGAGTCTCTTACATATCTGCAGCCCTGGAAAGTAATTAAAATGTCTTGTATTGTAGGCTGAGCAGGTGTCGAGTTGATGTTCTTGATTTATATCAGAATTTTGCAAATTTTACAACATCTTCAGGAGGCGAAGCTGATGCAAGTGTTTTTGTGCACATTTTATTATTTGGAAGATCGAAAAAAAATCCCATTCCTTTGTGTAATAAAAAAGTGGTTTTAGACTGTGCAAGAAATATTTCATAGAGCAAGAAAGCCAAAATGTTCTCATGCGGAAGTGCTATTTTTCGTGGTATCAAAATATCCAAACAATACCTGGCTCAGCGTCATGCCGGTGGGCAGCTGCTGGTGTAAAAGGGGTTTTTCTTGCAGCGGGGAACCTACTTCACTTGACATTAGCTCTGCGGTCGCCGGTGGCTTTGCAAAGTGTGGGGACTCATTAGCGTGTCTGCTTACGGCCGTCTCTGTGGACTGAGACTCTCCATTCAGCACCCAGCTAATGAATTAACACATTAAGATGAAATGTCAGCCATTACATGTGAATGAGGATTAGAGAAGCAGCAGGACACTAATGGACCACAGGGCTCAAAATAGTCACTGAGACTTTGAACAAGCATGTGGACCGTCGGCTCTCTTTAGCCCCGAAAAATAGACAAAGGAGGCTGGAATCTCCTTTCGTATATTTTGTAGATCCTGTGTACGTGTCGGTGTCATCGTGGCTTCAGAAATGTTCCCTTTATTGCTTTATGGTGTTTGCAAAAATGTTTGCTTGCAATGACAGAGATTCCAGGTGGATTTAAGGGTCACGTACAAACACAAGCATTCTCGTACACACAGTCCTCCTGCTGCAAACACTCAGCTGAGGTATGCAGCTTGTTTCTGTGGCAAGCTGCAACTTTGCATATCAGCTGCCATTGTCTTTAAGAAACTTTTTATTTTCCCTATTTGAATATGCTAATTCGGCTCCAATTGTCATTCAGAGCCACCTGGTATCCACTGGCCACAAAGTGCTGCCAAATCCCAGTGACTGCGTCTTTCCCTGCTTCTTTCTTTCAGCACCGAAAACAGAAAACAAGTGAATCATACCAAATTCTCCCCACCGGGTATTCTGTGACTGATTCAAGCGTGTTGTAATATTTGTTCTTCCTGGGGATTATACGTTTTTACAGGGATTACCCAGCCTGCTCAAACACTCCCCTACGAGAGAGACACACACACGCACACAAACACACACACACACGGCAGCCTCCTATTAACCTGCGTCACTACCTTGACACTGCTGCCCTCCACACTCACTCTCTTCAAGGTGAACATTTTGTGTGAAACGAGTAGTTGGATAATAAACCTCAGTACTTCTTAAGAAAAATCTCAACAATATGTCTGCAACCTTGATTTGCTTTAGATGTAAAGGTCAAATATCTCCCTCAGATTCCCAGAGTCCAAGGTGATGCCTTCAGGTGTCTTGTTTTGATTAAGCAACAGAGATACATTAAAAACTCACATCAGGGAAACCTAAACCAGACATGGTTGTGTAAAATTGCTTCATAAACGGTTTTAAAGAATAATCTTTTAAATGAGCACTGTTGTCAGTAGAAAGCACAGAGTTTTTCAAATTATCGAATTTGCTTATTAATCTCCCTGTCATTCCAAGTCCACATCTTCATTGGCGTCTTCTATGTGAATGGTTCCTCTTTTTCATCATAGGATATTTGTATTTTTGCAGTTTCAAGTCTGACACACCCCTCTACCTCACTTTTATAATCAAAAATATTTAAAACAGGCTTAGAACATATTCTTCAACGAGTAATTATTTGATTGCATAGTTCAGTGATTAAATGAAAACAGACAAATGTTGAATTTCTTGCATGGCTGCCTCTGTACGGACAACATTTAGCATTTGACAACTTTTGGAATTTAGAAAATTTTTTGAAAAAGAAAAAGATTAAAAGTAAACAGTTGGAAGAAGTATCATGGATTATGTTTGATATTTTTGTCATATTTGTCTCTGGGTAGTTTTAGACAAATTTATAGTCCAATTCAACAAGACGCTAACCAGCAGATCAAGAGGTGTTTTATGTTGTCCTATTGACATTAATATTTCAGCATATTTATTAACGTCTAGAATTGTTATTACTGATTTTCATCATCCAGTAATAACAATTCTAGACGTTAATAAATATGCTGCAGAACAATTTAAGCGTTATTTTGATGGGCACATAGTTATTAGACAGCCTAAAAGTGGAATGGTGTCAGTTGGGTAATATTGACAACATTTAGGATTAGTGTGTAACTCAGGAGGGAGTCTGACAGAGCTGGACTGCAGAGCCGGTCTCATTGCCGTTGTGTTCACAGTTTTTCTAGTAGCTGTGATCTTTATGACTCCGGAGGAAGCTTCGGCCTCTCCACCCCTCTTGAGTTTTCACTTTCTTCTTCCTTCTCCCATCTTGTTATTACCAGGACCCACAGATAAAGAACTTCCTCTCTGATAAAACTGGTTAAGGACAGTGGGTCATAAAGTGACTGTTTCTTTTCCACTCAGTCAGGCATTATTGTATGCTACAGCTATTTGAACATAAAGTGAAGGCCTCCAGAACAGCCTTAGTCATCAATGATTTTCTATTGAAAGGGTTAAACATCATTTATCCCAAAAATATATTCTATCATTTGATTTTCATGTTGGTTGAGGAAGATGCTGCTCATACATGATGATCCCAAATAATGTGTTCAGTTGGATTCAAGTTTGGTTATTGCAACTTCCACAGTATTTAATTTAAACAGGGTTGAGTGATATGATGATGCATTTATTACAAAATACATGTTTTTTTAACAACATTGATAATATCCATACATGTATCATTTACAACATGGCAGCTTTAGTTGTAGCAGGGTAATGAAGTACAGGGAAGTACCATTCAAGATTTCCCATCGATTTTTCTTGTTGATTATAATTCTATATGATTTTTTACATTTCAATGTATAATACTAAAAAAAACAATATTATTACATTGTGGTGTGAGGCGATCAAGGCTAGTTGGAGGTGGGATTTCTGTAGCACCATGTGTGTACATCAAATTACACATGATCCACGTTGGACTTGGAAGTTTTGATGAACATAATCAGTCATATTTAGGGAACAAGAGTTTGTGCAAGTTGGTATTCACTCTACTTGGTGCCACTCTAATTTAAGATTTTTGTGTGTTGCCAAGTTGGATTAATTTTTAGTGATGTTAATACTCGGTTCAATGCCTCAGTTACTTGTGTGAGTGGTGTCGTAATCTGTTCAACAAATTGCCAGATTTATGAAAATACAACCAAAGCTGTCTTGATTGTACACACGAGAACAGAGATGCGCCATTTGGTCTGACATTGTCAGGGTGTAGTCCGGTGTCTGGGTGTGTGTGTGTACGAGTGTTGATTGTGATCTGATGCGTCAGTTCGTTGTCCATCGTTAGAGTGATAGCTGCTCTCTTGTTATGCCAAAGGTCTTCACTGTTAATGAGGGCCGCAGCCAGCCAGACCTTAATTACTCTTAATCTCCCTTTATCTCCAATTGCCCAATACAGACCTCAATGGATGCATATACACATAAACAGCAATGAACACTCAATACACAGATTGTATAGTATCTCATCACGACACATCACACAACCTGAATCACAACGCAAATGAGTTGGGCGTTTTTTTTCTTTTTTCAAATGCACTTCTGTGAGGAAAAGTATCTACAGCTGATTCACCCTGTCTTTTTCCCGGAGCTCCTCGTCCCCTCTGTGTCAGCAACTAGACGGCTGACTGGGGAGGAGTGACGGAGGGCTCAGGGGTCAAGGGGCAAACTCAACAGGGAGCAGCCTCTAACCCCCCAGGATGTCGCCCCACAAGGTCTTCAGGGGCCAAAAGTCACTTTGTTTTGTTTAATCCTAAACCAGACACAGCGGCTTCCATGGACACACAAACCCAGTGTCCAGGCTCCGCACTGCAGCCTGGCTCCGAAAGGCTGGAGATTGAGCCACATTAGTGAATACAACTATTAACAGTGCACAAAGATCAAAGTTCTGCAAAAAGTTTGCGCTTGGCCTTGATTTGCTTGTGTTCGATCTGTTTTTGGTTATTTTCAACAGTAGTGCTGATGTGATGAGAACTGCAGATGGAGCTAAAGAGCAAGGGTTAAGAGTCAGGAGGCCGGCAACTAGTGACCCATCATACTTTCATTTTGACTCAGTTTTTTATGTTATTAAGCTAAATAAGCTATATATGTACGATAGATATTTTTTCACTGTTCCTGTCCCTACAGCACTTTATCATGATCCAGCCACGATGTTTTTTATAGATGGCGAAGCCTCGACCGATTTAGGTCGCTGTCATTTCCATAAAATTATGGAATATTTGAGGCAGTTTGACGTAGTTTCAAATCCTAGTTATCCATGTTGGATTTTACTCACAGTTTTAAACACACGGTTCAAAAGGTGCATTCATATTTCAGAATTAAAGCAGCTTTCCCATCGTATTATGTAACTGTAATGTTTTTTTTTAACCTTGAATGTTCCAAAGAACCTCCAGATTTCAACTGTCAGTCATTAGTCTTTATTTAATTCCCGACATGATTTGCAGCTTGGATTACAGCAGTACAACATAATTCCGTTGAAAACAGTACTTGAGTTTCCCACCCTGAGAGCAAAGTCAGAGGACGTTGACCACAGTATAAATGAATGCTTGTGTTCAGTCTTTAGTCCATTTTGAGTTCCGTCTCTCTTTTGTTCTTGTGATAACTTCATTGTTCGATGAAAACCGGCAGATCGAGAGTTCTGAACTCATGGCTTCTGTTGAGCTTCCTTTGTGATGACTCTCTTGTGTCTGTTCAATGTTCTGGACTCCTGTACACCATAGCGATCTCTGTCTAAAAGTGAACATCCACACAAGTCACAGCGTTAGAAGTGTTCATCCACGTGTATCTGATAAAGACTTGGACATACTTTCTGCATCCGAAGACATGAACCTGCACATTTCCAGAGTCACACTCCATTTTAGTTAGTGTTGGGTGATCCTCACCTCAGTCACATCGTCCTATCGTCCCCTTGACCAATCGCTAATACCTGATATGATCATTAGACGTGGCTGGGGGGGCACGAGTTATGAATATGTTCTTAAATAACAACCTGGTAAACTTAGAAACCGCTTAGATAAGAGATGAAACGTTTCCTGGCGCATCTGGAAACAGGGAGAGAGCGAGATGTAGCTGATACTCTGTGTGCGCAGCGGGATAATCAGAAATACTCTTATACTTTCATCCTCACCTTTAAGGAAGTTTATCCGCAGGAATTAAATATTTATCTGTAATGGGAGATGGATAGTTCACAGATTTACCTCGCAGCCACAAGTTTTGGGTTGCATGTGGACGTCCACGTTAGTGTCTGCGCGAACACGGAAAGTATGAATTGGCCTGAACAGAGGATGTTTGGTACCTGACTCGGTTTCATGTGACTGGTTGTAGATTGAAGCCATGATGAAGAGGGAGAAGATGATGAAGGCAATGATGATGAAGCTCAGTTCTAAGGCAGTGAATGGCAGATCCATCTACACAACTATACAATACAAAAAGAGGCATGTCATTACAACACAAAGCTCAAGGGGTTTGAGTGGAATTAGTGTGTTAATAAAAACACAACACACGTGGTTTGTCCCACTATAACCAATAATAGCAACAACAACAACTTATGATGATATAGTTATTACACCTTAATGCATCTAGTCCATGTATTAAAATAGAATTGGTTGTCAGGCACAAAAGCATTTTGCATTATGTTCATGAAATGTAGTGTTGTCATAGCAATACACAGCTTGAGATGCAGCAGCCTGTTGTCTTCACCAGAGGGCGCAATAACACTGTTATTTGCAATCGTCAACACTGTTGTTGGTTTAAAATGACTCACTCTCCTCAGTCTAGCTACAGTGCTACTTGTAATGCTCAACTTAGTCTATTGTTAACAAATGTTAAGAAACAGAACATTTCCTCAGTGTCTTTCAGGTATTTTATCACAGAATCATCTGTTTGTGATTCATTTTTGTTCGAAACATTGGAATTGTCCAGTGCTCAGTGTCTTATCCTGTGTTTTATAAATCAAGTTAAGAAATGCTTTGTAGTAGAGAATGGAATTGGAAGCACAGGAATAAAACCGTCAGGTTTGAGGTAAAATAATACATTGGAAAACTATCAGGGAACTTTTTTGGTTTTCAGTAAAGTTTAAGGGTTAAACTGTCAGACAAACTACTTCAACCACAATTGTACAGTTTCCATTTTGAAATCATCAGAGGTTGAATCCTCACAACCATCTGTCAGGAGCATCACTGAAATTCTTGTATGAATAAACACAAACAGATCATCCTTCTGCAGGTTTAAATGTCTATTTTAAAACCAAATTACATGTCTATTAATTTTGGAGCTGACTCCAAACCTATCAACACACCTTTTGCATCTAACCTAGATTTGGAAAACTCCTCTCTGCTGCTGCAGGTGATCTCTATTCAATACACACGTCCTGAGCAAATCAAACAGTGAGACAAAACAAGAAAATAAGTAGTCACAAGGATTTTAAGGAACTTACCAGGAGCAGAATCACTGCAGCTATTGTCAGATCAAAATAAAAGGATATGAGTGTGTTTTCACATTCACACGCTCTTAAGAACAATGAAAGCAGGTAGTGTCCGCAGCAGGTTTTTTATTTATTGATTCTGTCCCATTCAGGCCACACCTTCATGCCTCATCCTGGAAGGTTACAACTCTGGATCCTGTATTAAGCACACACATACACACACGTTCATTCATAGGTCACCATCTTTTAACTGATTACACACACACACCCCAAGGCTTTGACTGACCAGCCCTCATGATAATGCAACAAACAGAGAAGAAGAATTTGCTGTAGTTGGCAGAAGTTTCCTCTTCATCTGGAGTCAAGCGGCACACTCCTGACCTCGTGCTTGTGTGTTAGTTTCTGAAGGAAAGGAAATATTCAAAATGGTCACTCACTTTGGATTTCCACATCTACAGAAACAAAAAATCTTACTACTACTACAAATGCAAAATAAATCAGAATAAATATAATGTAAATGTATTATGTTTATAAGAATGATGTATTGTTATATGTATTCAAAATACATTATGGATATATTTAAAATGAAAGAAATAAAAAAGAAAGTATAATAATACTGTAATTAAAATTTAAAAAATGTACTAAGTAGCTCCCCCAAAGGTGTGTTGTGCTGTTGAAAAGAAATAAAGTAATATGGATAAATAAAATAAACATAAATAAGACAAATAAAACTAATTGAACAGCACCAGGCATTATTGCAGGAATCAGTTATTCTACTCCTGTTGTTTACTTTCTCTGGAGGAGGTGAGAGTCTGTGAGAGGCCCCTGATGATCTGTGTAAAGTTTAAAGTCTGTAGAACTCAGCAGGAGAACTCTGCTACATAGACTGTGTGTGTGTGTGTGTGTGTGTGAGAGAGATCGTACCATTTGAGTTTCCACATTCCTCCTTGAACATCCCAGTAATAGTGAAGAGGGCGAAAACCAGGAGACAGAACATGATCATCAGCACCTCCAGCTCAGTGAATGGAGATGCCATCCAAACTAGTGTCCACCGCCACAGCTCTGTATGTGTCGACAGTAAATCTTTCACCTGCCTCATCATCTAAACCTAACCCATCACACACTGAAACAAAATTAGGATAACTTACCCCTGATGTGCAGGAACACGGAGATGTTGACCAATACACACACACACTCTCTCACTCTATGTGTGTGTAATGCACTTAGAAGAGCTGACTTACTCGTCCCCTCTCAAGTTCAGGTGAGATCGTATTAACCCTAATTATTAATGGGTCCAGTGCCTCTGTGTATCTGTGAGTTTAACAGTAGAAATGCCTGATGGAAAAAGTACGAATGTAAGTAGTGTTTGGTCTAGACTGCAGAAGTGCATTATTCTGGTGTTGTACGTTTATATTTAGCTGTGGTTCTGAAACTGAAACCTTGTTTCTTTTTTTTTCTCGGGGTTAAAAACCCCCATGTGCAGTGGGAGCTTTCCTGTTGCTACAAAAGAACAAATCTGTCTGTTGTCTACACCACCTACTCATCCTTGATTAGACTTCTCCATGTGTGTGTGTGTGCATAGATCGTGTGAGGACTTTGGCAAACAGGCCAAATAGATATCCTACACCACCTCTCACCTCTAGGAAGAAATTCAGTTGTTCCAACAGAGTGTGAGAGAAAAAATCTGGTAAACTTGACCATATATACACAAATATACATATATATATACTGTATGTAGTGTAAACAGAACTTAAGGTTCCTCCCCTTTTGTATTGATCATCATTAAGATGTTTCTACTCTGGAGTGATTTCACACATCATGTGTCAGCAGGGGTGGACTGGCCATCTGGCATACCGGGCATAATCCCGGTGGGCCGTTGACCCAATGTGGGCCGGTCTGGTCCGCTATGTTGTTTTTTTGTTTTTTTTCTCTTCTTCCTCTCTAAATTCCCTCCAATTGGGCCGGCCAATTGGCTACAGAGGGCTAGCAGTGTGTTGCCAGCATCGACACATATTATTGGTCTATTGTTTGTCATTGTCAATCAATCATGGGCTGACAGGCTCAGAGAGCCCTGACAGTGCTGTCAATCACAACACAAACCGGGGGCGGGGGGGGGGGGGGGGGGGAGTCGCGGGACTGGCTGCTGCTGAGACAGAAACTTAACTTAATGGATAATAAGAGTAAAAAAACGCCCGGGTGGCGCTGAGAAGCATCGGGAAAAAAAGCAGAAGTCTCTGGAGGTGGAGGCTGCTAAATGTGCCAAACTGACGGACCTATGTGGTGCCGGGTTCACCAGCCCAGCAGCAGCAGGTGCGCCGGGAGACGAGCGAGGAGGACTCGACAATGATGAGCGAGTGGAGGCAGACATGTGAGCGCACATTTTCAATTTTCAATACATTCTCCAAACTGGCTCGTTACTTGAGCAGCGGAGGTTGGCGTCGCACGCCTTTACCCACGGCGCACCTCTCTCTCGCTCTCTCACTCGCTGCCCCCTCCCTCCTGAGATGTGCAGGTCCCGGTGGCGTGTTTGCCGTCGGGGGGGGTTGGTCTATCCCTCCGCAGGTTCACCTTCAGAAATCTTGCTACGACTTTTACTTCCTCTAGAATAGGATAAGAGATAGTGTCTTATTTTGTGTGCCTAGATCTGGTTTCCCTTTGCTGAGTTATCATAAGGGGCATTGTGTATCACTCTTGCTACTGATGAGAGGTCCATGTTTAGTGATATTTACAGAATGTTTTAGTGGTTATACTGCAGTTTATTAATGTTCTTGGGCAGACACAAGAGGCACTTGTTTATAGTTAATTCTTTGTTGTCTCTAGATGCACTGGTCCATTACTATTTGAACCTCAGCATCTAGGGTTCAAAATTGGTAAAATTATACATTATATGCATATTGTTGTTGTAATTTTTCAGTCAGTTGAGATAAATCTTGAGGAGAAACATTTTGGGTTGTTTTGTGTCTGTATAGACCTACTATAAAAAGAGCTTTGCATTTTTTATTTTAGTTCTTGTACTTTTGATACTTAAGTACATTTCAACACCAGATACTTTTGATACTTAAGTACTTTTAATATGAGCTACTTTAAGACATTTAGAAGACATAAGTTACGTCAATTTAATGGCAGATGTGCTCGGCTAATTATGTGGGCCGGTCTGAGCCAAAAAATGCCCGGGCCGTTTTGTTCTCCCAGTCCAGCCCTGTGTGTCAGTCTCACTGCTGACGGTGCATTTCACAGTAAAATCAAAGTCATGAGGTTGAAGGAACCGTCTGAAGAGATCCAATACAGTTCTGCACTGAGGCACTGATCTGGAGAAGCTTTAAGAGTCACACTGGCTTCCATACTTCTTAACTGGGAGAAGTTTCTAACAACCAAGACTCTTCCAAGAGGTGAGAGGCCGCGTAGGATCTATTTGTCCTCTGCAGGTCTGTGGAGAAATGTGATTCATGTTATCATACAAATTGTTTGTCTCCCACCTCAGTTTAATGATCGTTTAAAGTCACCCATTTTCCAGTTATATCAATCATAATCCCTTTAACCTGAAATAAGACACACGCACACAGGCGTGCGCACATACACACACGTGCACACACACACACACACACACACACACACACAAACAAGCACACACACACACTGGCATGTTTACATATGATTTCTTTAGGTTTTTAACTTCACAGTCAGTCAGATGATCAATTTGCCTTCATGCTTTTAACACAATGTTCATGGAGTATAGTGTGTGTGTGTGTGTGTGTGTGTGTGTGTGTGTGTGTGTGTGTGTGTGTGTGTGTGTGTGTGTGTGTGTGTATGTGTGTGTGTGTGTGTAAGAGTGCTGTCCATGTGCACAAATTGTGTAAGCTTATTAGCAGCAGAGGAGGAGATTGAGGTTAGTCTTAGCCCTAATCCTCATGGACTGTGTGCTTGTTACCCAGCAAGCACGACAAAGTCCTGGCCCCGCCCCTTCAAGAAACACACACACACACACACACACACACACACACACACACACACACACACACACACACACACCTCGAGAACACAAGCTTTCCCTTCCTCCTTGTTTACTGCTCAGCTTCCATCTCAACTCTTCCTCTCTCCATCTCTCTCAACAGGAGGGCAGAGGAGGGGGAGGAGGTGGTGTGCGCCGTCGAGGAGTTTCCTTGTCGTCATGACGACCTCACACCCCACCATCTCCAGATCTGTCTTCCTGTTGCCACGGTGACCTGATCGTGTTCCATCTCCGCTCCTCTTAATGATCGGGATCCGGCTGTGATAGGAGAGCGACCCCGGAGCGCCGTCTTCCGTCTTCTCTTCCCTGAGAGCCGCTCGTGGATGGGACAGCGAGTCACACGCAGGGACGAGGATCTGAGGACGGGAAGGTGCGACACGCCGGGAATGCTGTGGAAGTAACGGCGGAGTGTTGCCTGGAAACAGCAGCATGCCAGTACAGCAGATAACTGTGGTGCCGGCCAAGGAGACGGCCAACAACGGCAAGAGTGCTCCTCGCTCCAAAGACAAGAACGAGGTGAGGTTTGGGAAATTTTGAATTTGTTGTCAAACCTCTGAGTTGGAAAAAACATTAATAGCTGAGGCTTAGAACTAATGTTAAGTTATTTAATTAGTCAGAAGCAGTCAATTATCTTGATGGACCCTGTGTTTATGTGTGCGTGATAAATCAGATCTGGAGGGATGTTCACAGCATTGAGCACAAACTACGTGACCTCACAAAACATGTTTTGTTCTTTTACTCGTAGTGAAGTGATAACATATGTATCCAAAAAGATTAAAGGTCAATGTTCTGCAGAAATACTTTCCTGGCCATTTACAGAAACCGATATAGTAAAAACTTCAAATCTGCCCCCAAAAAAACACGCAATACCTTTAAGAAAATGTCTTCATAGTCTTCACTGCACGTATTATATTAATCTGGACAGACGTTGATGTTAACTGTAAATGGACTGGTTGCATGTTATGGATTTTAGGTTCTCAGATCGTTAGGCCATGAGGATTAACACAGACTGCATGTTTAACACGCACACGTTTGGTTGCGTCACTACAGTTATCTACTGACGATAACCTGTGTAGACAATAGTTTTGTATTTATTTAGATGTGTAGATTTGTCAGGTGACTGTAATGCATAGATAATATATATAAGGTGTACGTGCCTGCTGATGGATCTGTTATAATCTTAATATAAATGAGCAAACTGTATACTGCAGGACTTGGTTAAATTTGTAGATGTAGAACCAATAGATAACAGAATAATACACCATAAAAGAGGATAACTTTTGTTCAAGTTCAATCTCAAAACGTGTTGAACAACATGTTTGCTTGAACCTGTGTTGCAATGAGCTTCTACTTAAATTTTGTCTCGTTCGGTGGGTGTGTCAGTGGCGCCCAATCAGCAGGGACGTTTATGTAAACGTATTAAAAAGGCTGTGCAGGTAATGGATTTAAAAGTTCTCTACAAATGCGGCAGCTGCTTTTCCAGATTGCAAAAGCAGATACTTTATCATCAAGCATATTTTGAAGTACAAAACACGTATATGAAGCCTTGTCATCTATGAATGCACAACCGTTAACGTTGAGTTAACAATGTTGCTACGTTTTGGTCCGGACTGAATGAAGGAGATAAGGTTCAGTTTGATAATAGCCTTTTCATTAAGAAACACTTATTTCAGGTTCTTAAAAGCCCAGATTGTGTAAAACATGTCTTGAGCAAATAGAAACGGTCTCAGCTGCAGCTCCATGGCCGGTTGTCTAAATTGGGCTGTAGGTGCTTTTGATCCCAAGCCAGAGTATCGAGCACAGAACTATAATATAGCCGTGGTACCACGCTACATCACCTAATCTTTTCTGCAGAAATATGCACACGTCCACACACTGACTCACCAAAGTCTCTGCTGAGCACCACAGGCCCACTGTAGGCCGAAGAAGATCGGCTCAGGAAGGTGACCATCACATGTTTGCTGGGATTCAGCTGAACCGTTAGCTGAGGCTTATGCACGGACCTGGTATAACAGAACTGCTTCTTTTACTATGTGATCTCTGGATGATTCCTGTCTGTGTAACTCTACTTGAAGGAGTTCTGCACCTGCATGTGTTGGGTCAGTCTCTTTCATTTATCTGAGCAGCTGTTGGCACAATCTATTATTAGCTGTTTATTTTACTAAAGGCTTTTTAGTTTGCCTCAGATACAGTAGCAGCTTCTCCTTTTTCTTTTCACATCTGGTCCAGATTGTCAAGTTTATCAAGTCCACCAGTTCCACTCATCTCAAACCTGCCAGTCTTAATGAAGATAATGTATTTAGTTGTGAAGCCGTCTTGTCAACTGTTCATCGAGAGTATTGCAGTAACTGTGATCTGTGTGTGATCACTGCACTGGACTCCAGATGTGTTTATCCAATTTGGCAAACTACCATCACGTCACCCATTGGTTTGTGAACGTCTGTTTTGAAGCCCCGAGTTCGGCATTTTGTTCAGCGCCATCTTGGTTTTATGACGCCAGAAGTGACCATATTCAGTGGAGGGGGGGTCGAGCCTGACTGAGAGCTGAACTGCCATCGGATGTAATAGCTATCAATCACACATACCTTGCTTTATCGTCAATTTACTCTAAATTGGATTTAAATTTAGAAAATGAACATCATGCTCTATTGAAGAAGTCTTGAAAACAGAGAATGCAAACTCTGTTTCTATATGGTTTAGCCTAGCTTATAAAATAGACTGGAAACTGAAAGAAGAAGCTAGCTTTGCTCCATCTTTATAACTTTAAAACATGAGCTGCAGTGTTTACCGTCATGTTTATGTGTTGTCACACCTGCATAGCTCTGAAGACGTGTTGGCTATTAAATTAACATGTAAGCTAACAAGACCATTTACCTTGTAGGTGTTTGTGCTAAATGCCTGGGGAACCAGTTTTCTCACTGAATGCAGAGAGGCTCCTGTAGATAGTGGACAGCTTCTCTGTGAACATACATGTACGTATCACAGGTTGAGCTACGACTATACAAGCATCTAGAATTTTATTAGCATCTGTTTGACCTCAGGGTTTTACCTGCTGACGATGAAGCTGTTAATGAAATAGTCTTGTGCTCAAGTTTCTGGACCTTTAAGACTAATTTGACCATGGTAGAATCCAGTAATGAACAATAAGCTTTATATTTTAGAAGCAGTTTCTAGGAATTCTAAAGAAACTGCTTAACCAATTTGCATGAAAGTAGGTTCAAGGATGTGGTGCAGGTCAGGAAAGAACTGTTTCATTTTGGTGCAGATGTAGGAATTTTATTCACCTTCATTGCGAGATGGGGAAGATAGATCTTGATATATATATATTATGACAATTTAGAGTGATCTAATATTCTGATTCTGATTTGGCCTGTGAGATAAAACCCCTGAGGTCACAAGTGCATGTGTCCATTCCCCCTGACACCCATAGGAGGCCGCTGAGCGTTTGCTCTGACTTCACGAAAGGACTACTGATTTAAACCTGGCCATCAGCAAATCCCTTGATCAGCTTAGATGATGCAGTCTACTCGTCGGTGTCTCTCTTATTAAATCAATTGATTTGCACAGAGTGTCTCCACAACTGTCTGTGTGGGGGTGGATTTGTGCGAGCTCCGCTTTGCCTTTAAATGTCAAGTCTAAAAAATAAATAAACAAGTCGCCCACGTGAGATCCCAAACAGCACATTTAAAAGCTGTGAGATGGATAACTCATAACTTTGATAGTGTTACACCTTTGGGTAAAATACTGTACAAAATATAGGCTACTGTATTTTTATTTATATTGTTTCAATTAAAGCTTTTTGACACAACTGGCTGAGCGTTCTTTGCCATGTAGGCCACAGAGCTGTGCGGCTATTTAACAAATATATACAAATGAACACATTCAATTTATCCTATTATTCTGTTTGTGTAGCCAGAGTCTGATATACTGCATCTCACTCTCTGTGCCATATAACCTACTGGAAACAATGAAAATCCCATCGGTGAGCCACACTGGGCTCTAAATAGCCTGAGCATGGAAGTGAGTGTGAATCTCTATATGTCAGCTCTGTGGAAGAGTGCGACCTGTCCAGGGTGGATCCCCCCCCTCCCTCCACATCAGCCTGGCCCTCAAAGGATGAGCAGTAAAGATGATGGATGGATGGATGGAGCCACTGTGCTGTGAATATGGGCTCTGTTTTTTATTTCATTTTGAATCCATCCCACATACACCCTCTCACTGCCTTAAATACACAATAATTCACAGCTGAAATTACAGTAGTTTCTATTCTTCAGTTCTTTTTCCACTGCCAACTCATTACAACACTGTTGGAAGGTTAGACGGCTCTGTGTGTGTATCTCTGTGTGTGTGTGCGTGTGTAAGTGCTTGGACCCAATTTTCGCACTTAACACATATCCACAATAAAGGCAGAAGAGATGTGCTGGATATATTGCAGCGCTAACAAATGTGTGACTGGGGATGAGAGGGGAATGGAAGTGGTGATATGAGCCTGTGATGACGGAGCAGTTGAGAGGAAAGGTAGACGACGTGTTCTGACCGAGAGTCTTTTTGTGATCTATTCAAATAGGTTCATTGTTGTTAGCCTGTTAGCAGGATTACATACAAACTACTCAGCCGATTTTATTCACACTTTTCCAAGAAAGCATCCATTAATGTTGAGAGTGGATTTGATGAGGGAGGCAGATCCAGGGGACTGATAGATTGAGTGTATATGACTGTAAACGGAGATATGCTCTGATTCTACTGACTGCCATTCTATTTTCTGAAGTTTAAGGCCAATTAATAAATAACTAGAAATTCTGCTTCTTACTTGTACTCGATACAGATCAAACCTCTGCAATAAACATGATTGTGTTCAGCTTCCACAGTTTCAAACAAGTCATTTACTAATGATGATACAAACAAACCGCTGGACAAGGTTGGGATGCTATGAAAATAAAAATACTGTCAAATGATGCAAATATATATTTCACGGTAACTATTCTTTTATAATATCTGGATATTTTAGTTGTACATGAATGAAAAACAGACGTCTCTGTTGAGTTATTTCAATGGATAACTTCAATGGATTCAAATTGACATTGAGAAACATAATTAACTATTTAGTGATATAGGTTTCATCCATTTTGCTCCAATGCAAGCTGACCAGGGTTACAAGTGTGTTAGTGTCTTAAAATAGCTTGGAAAACCAAATTCAAACATGTATCCATGATGGTTTAACCGTGTTGGTTCCTGGAAACTCCCACACACCTCTTACATACCACACCACCACAACTTGTGTAAGACACTCCGGGATCACATTGAGGCCACAGATGTCTGACGACTGAGTTCATGGTCTGGCAGTTGGGTTCATACCATCGCTGCTGTGGATAGTCCTAGAAAAAGTGCTTTAAGTTGACTTAAAATAGAGACACATTGCAGAGCAGCACTCGGGCACTTAGCGGGACAACCAGGTAATAGGATTGGCTGGCTTTAGCTCGGGTCACGATGAAAGTACAAGGGCACGTGGCTGCACACGACTTCTCACGCTCGTTTCCAACCAGACAACACTGAACACTGGAAACTGCTTTTGTTTTGATTGAGTCCATGAATCTGCTTTGTCCAATTATACATTTCACTACTTTAACAACAGAAAACCTGTGAGATGTTTCCAGATTTCTCCCTTTTCATATTTTTTGGGGGAAATTCTCCGTAAATCAACTGAAAATAGAGTTTGTAAAGAACTTGATAGTTTCCAATGTTGAAATCATCGACAATATGTATCTGACATTTTATTAAAGCTGAAAAATTCAGTGAATTATTTGTTGAGTAGATTGACAGAAAGATAAAGCCAATAATGGTGATAATTAATTAATTACTTAATTAATGTAAATATTCTGAAAGGACTTTTGATGTAAATTATTAATCAGTTTGCCAAATGGGAATCATCTTCATGTAATTATGTGCTGAGAATATCTACAGCAGATCAAACTAAAGCTTGATGGTGAGATGACACTTGTCGGAGTCCTCTAATGATTTCCCATATCTCTCTCCCTCTCTCCCTACAGGGAAGGAAAGCCCCCGGGCGATCAGGGAGTCGATCCAGCAACATCTCCAAGGTAACCACTGATTATCAGGCAGCTCTAAGGGACGGACTCAGGGTAACAGTTCATTGTGTTCAGAGTAGCAGCGTTTCAGATGAGTCTGAATTGCGAGAAGAAACTAATGGTGCAACGGAAAGGGCCACTTTCACCATATTGCATGTATTGACATTTAGTCCCACTTCAGATAAACGTATATGTACATATCACCTTTAGATAGATATAAGTACTGTACATATGCCTGGATGTTCCATGCATTATTTCTTAAGAAAAAACGAAGATGTCCAATCCCGTTACGTTATAGAAAGTGAAAGAAAGTGTTTATCCGAGTAATGTGTAGCATGACCCACCCCCCCACAAAACGTCATGGAAATCAGTTCCATCGTTTTTGAGTTATCCGGCTGAGAGACAGACACACAAAGAAAAGCACAACCTCTGTTGTGGAGGAATCAAACCCACAGAGAATCCTCATCTTCACCTGGAGGTCAACACGTGAGCTGAGTCTTACGTGTCTCAGTCTAGTTTCCAGTAGAAAAGCTCAGATAAACCTTTAGAAACCAGCTGAAGTTAAAAACAAACCAGGACAAAGGAAACAACGAGCTGATGAGAAAAGTTGAACCAACAGTGAATGGTTCCGCTGCTCAGATCTGAAAGGAAAGAGAATATTTGACTTATATTTTTGAATTGAAACAGCTAAGATACATGACAGGTACATATGCAACAGCTTAACATCATGTAAGCCACAATAAATCTATAATGCCATGTATGGGCTGTACTGTGAGCTGGTGCTGGTTTAATCTGTTGTATAACTTCAACATAATGTTTTTTTAATCACATCTTATTTTGAAAGTGTGTTCAAATCTCAGTTTTTTGGTTTGATTTTATTGTTTGTTTTTGTTTGCTTTGTTTCTTGATTTCACATTGAACGTTTAAAATGTATAAATTAGGGCTGGGCAACGATTAAAAGTTTTAATCACGATTAATCGCATGATTTCCCTGATTAATCACGATTAATCGCATTTGTATACGCAAAATCCAATAATGAATTAAAAAGTAGTGTATAGCGCAATTTTATTTTCAATGTTCTGCCATATGAACAAAAGTGCCATAACATTTGTTGTGCAAACACTTTTAACATCAGCATTTAATACAGTAGCAGTTAAATAAAATATTCAGTGTAAATCTCAACTTAACAATGTTATCAAAGCAAATACAAAATTAAAGGTCAATGCCACTGCCAGGGCATTAATGTTATCCTCTTCGTTATGAAAAATGTATACTCCTCCCTGCGTCTAACGTAGTCTGCTGAAGCTTCGCTCCACTCGCTGTTTCGTTGAGTGATTTGCTGATATCAACTGTGTGTTTTGCATTTAGGTGATATTTTAGACTGGAAGTACTCCGGTGATAAGAAAATTCACCTTGGCAGTGGCTACAAATTACTTTGGTTCTGTCGACTCCGCCGTCTGGAAGAACTTTAAAATGAAAATGGCCATGTAAAAGCTCCGTACCCTTATCCATGGTTGTTTATCCTACAATTATTTTCTTTTTTCCTGTTCCGCAGCAGTCAGCAACAGACTTTCACAAAATAAAAGCCTGACTTTCACAATAAAACAATAAATAATCAAACCTGAGTTAATGCGAGATAAAATAATTAATCGAGTTAACTCATCACTTGAGTTAACTCGATTAAAACGAGTTAACTTGCCCAGCCCTAGTATAAATAAATGACAATTACAAATAAATTAGATCTCATCCTGAGTCTCTTGGTTGTTTCAGGCCAGCAACTCTACAACAGGAGTCACCACAGCCTCGAAGACGTCCATCAGCCCGTCTTCTCAGGACATTTGCAGGTAAGACACAATGATTTGTTCTCTGAATCCAGGCACCAGGGCAGCAACGGGTTTTCTCTGTGATATTAACATGCACTCTTCTCCTCCACTGAGTGGGAGAATGAATTAATACGGTCTGCCGCACCCCGAGGGCCTAATCTTTTTTAAATGGATGCTGAAATCCAATGACGCACCCATAGTTGATGAGAGGAGGATGGCTCATTGCAGAAATGGGATCCTTTAGCTTATTATTATATCCACTGGCTGAAAGGACACTGAGTCAGAAAAGAGGACGTGAGATGTATGTGAGTGCTTGGATTTCCATTTATCACTTGTCATGTTGAGTCATTCAAAAAACAACATTTCATTTTTCTGTCTCTGTGTTCCAGTTTTAGACTAAACCACCTTTGGTTTTTCTCTATTTCACTCACCCCGATGTGAGGCTGCTGCTGTTATTTTTGTCTCCAGCCAATCACAAATCGCAAAATATTCCTCCTGCAGGAATCAGTTTTAGTTTCACACCATGATATAGGCTTCTTTTTCATACCAAAAAAATAAACAATGATTTAATAATCGTTGACTTAAGTGTGACTTTGTGTAGAACAGACCGATGAGAGCCACTCAAGGAAAATCTGGATCCACAGACGTAGAACCAGGCCAGAGATTCACCAGAATTAATTGTCTCATCTTAAATGGTAACTAACCTGCTTATGTAGTCAGGTTGAAGTCAGAAATTGCAGATAGAAATATTTCAAAAGACCGAAATGTCAACTTTATAGATGTGTCATTAATCAGGTTTAAAGCATTGCCTCATGTATGTTCGCACGTTCATGCCTTTTCCATCTCGTTTCACTTTGTTTTGACACATACATTTGTTTGTGTGTTTGTTTGTGTGTGTGTGTGTGTGTTTGTTAAGCTCTGGCCAGCTGACGCGTTTAGAGGAGGATGCGTCTGAATCACACAAACCCAACAAGCAAACGCCCGGCTCTGAGATGACGGTCACCAGCACGGCTCTGGGCTCGTCGGCTCAAGCCCAGAAGAAGCAGGTGAAGCGCCGCCATCGCCACAAGAAGAACAGCTGCTCTCCCCTGGACGCCGTGGAAACCAACGGGAAACAGGAGCAGACCGACCGCAGCGAGCGCAGCCACAGCTCGGACCGCAGCGAGCGGGCGGAGAAGAGGGAGCGCTCCTCTAAGAACCGAAGGGAGCTGCCCCCTCGCCTCCGCTGCACGGGCGCCCAGCAGTCCGACTCCTCCACCGAGGACGAGGCGGGTCGGGAAGCCCGCAGCTGGAGCAAGGAGAAAGCCAGGAGAGTTCGCCGCCGCAGCGCGAGCAGCCGCGAGAGGGATGGAGCGGACAGAGGTCAAGAAGGTGAAGACAAGACAGAAGTCATGGAGCTGCAGTCGCTGGGCTCAGACGAGGGGAAGGAGAACCAGCCTCTGGTGGAGGAGAGCGGCGGCCTGAAGAAGAGGCACAGCAGCCGGGGCTCCATCAAGAGAGAAGGCTCCTCAAGCCGAGACAAGGAGAAGAGCTACAAGTCCCAGAGCCAAGAAGGCAGCTCGTCCCTGGCCGAGGACGCAGAGGAGCTCATCACCAAGAGATACCAGGAGAAGGGGTCGGGGGGGGGAGACATGTCAGTGCCCACGCCACAGAACCACTGCTGTGAGAACGGGAGCGTGCCACGACTCTACTCTGTGGACTCGGACACGGAGGTCTGCAGGTCAGTGGGTGATTGTGTTCACTCTGTCTATATCAGGATCCCAATAGAGACATGAGCGATAGAGAAGATAGTGACAGAGAGTCAGTACAGTGGCTGCACGCTGGCCTAACGTGTGTGTGCTGTGTGTGTGTGTGTGTGTGTGTCTGTGTCTGTCTGTCTGTCTGTCTGTCTGTCTGTCTGTCTGTCTGTCTGTCTGTCTGTCTGTGTGTGTGTGTGTGTGTGTGTGTGTGTGTGTGTGTGTGTGTGTGTGTGTGTGTGTGTGTGTGTGTGTGTGTGTGTGTGTGTGTGTGTGTGTTTGTGTGTGTGTGTCTGTGTGTGTGTGTGTGTTGTGTGTGTGTAGGATCTGCCACTGTGAGGGCGATGAGGAGTTCCCTCTCATCATGCCCTGTCGCTGCACCGGTTCCCTGAGCTTCGTGCACCGGGCTTGTCTCAACCAGTGGATCAAATCCTCCGACACCCGCTGCTGTGAACTCTGCAAGTTCGACTTCATCATGGAGACGTCGCTCAAGCCGCTACGCAAGGTACGCACGCAGCCACAGGTCTCTCCACCTCCATCCTCCTGTTCATCCCGATGTCTCATCCTCTCCTCCTGTATCCTTCCCTCCGTCTTCCAGTGGGAGAAACTACAAATGACGACGGGCGAGCGGAGAAAGATCTTCTGCTCGGTGTTGTTTCACCTGATAGCGATAGCGTGCATGTTGTGGTCGGTCTACATCCTGGTTAAGAGAACTGCTGAGGAGATCCGACTTGGGAAGGACGGTTAGTACTTAACACCACAACCCCCCCCCCCCCCCCCACACCTCCCCAGTAACATACCAGAGACATGCAGAAAGACACTTAGAAGTTTTAATCATGTTTATCTTTGATTAAACTGTTTTATAATTAAAGTATAATTGAAGATTTGGGGTTTTTGTTTTTTAAAACATTCAACTTTAGTTCCCTTAAGATATTGTGTGTGAATATGAGGCCCAATAAACATGTTGCTATGATTGCAAATGTTTAATCCCCTTTAAGACTCAAGTTTCAAAGGTTTAATTTGTCATATGCTGAAATGCAATTGAATTAGAATAATATTAATATTCAATGCTAGCATTTTATAAATAAATGAAACATATATCTGTGCATCCATGTGCTGGTAAAACACTGAACAATAATAGAGAATTCAATCACGAATCTGCAGAATCAGTCAAAGGTCCAAATCTTCACAAAGCTCTTTCTTCCTGTCTGTCTCTGGTAATGTGGTTAAAAATAGTCTGATGTGTTTGTATCGAACAGTTTTAATCTGCAGCAGTCGTCACTGTTTCCTCTGCGCTCGACGTCAAGCTGCTGAAAGCTTCTACCTGGTGTTCACTGAGCTCAGCCAATTTAATGCTTGACCAATAGAAATGAGCCGGTCCGAGCCTTTCACAGATGGATCTGTGTCTGCGTTTATCTTTGCAGTTAAAAACTTTTATTAACAGAATAAACAATGCAACAAATATTTACATTTATGTCTTAAAATTTGAAAAAGTTCAATTTTTTTTTTAGGTTATAAGTATTTCCTTTTTTTGTGTTTTATTTTTATTTATAGTGAGTTAGTGTTCATGGATGTGCTCAGTGTTGTGTGTAGTGCTGTGATCCCTGTGTATCTTTCTCCTTGTAATCACACTGTAGGACGACAATCAGGGGTCAGTAGTTCATTGTAATGTATTAGTTTTAATAGGTTACACGATAGATCCTGTGCAATAAATCCTGCCTCCATGAAGGTTCTTTCCAAAGCCTTTTTAAAGATATGCTGATTCAACTTAACTGTCATTTTGAAGGATTTATACATGATGCTGTTGAACTATACTTCCAGATGAGGGTTAGTGATTATAGATATGAACTGTATTCTATAAAATACTATAAAAGCTTGTATAAATACATAGGAAAATAAGTACTTAATCAGATTTGTAAACAATAAGCTTGAAGATAGAATAGATACAATTCATTAAAAAGACAAATTAAATAGTCAAATGTATTAATAGTAAACATCTAATAACAGAGATGTTTTATATTAATAACATTGAACAGTTCAGCAGAAGATCTTTAAGTTGGATCAACCTCTTTTTTTAAAAACTCTTTACGAACGGGGGATTTATGGCAGGACGGTTGTATTTGGTGGAGTTTAGATTGGTGTACCCAAATAAACTATAGTTCAGTGTAACAAACACTTCATATAGTAATTAACATCAATATATATATTTTTTGATATCATTTAAAAAATAGCATAGAGCCCGTTTCTATATAGTACTAAAGTGAAATTACACTCAATCTTGATTGCAGAGGAATTATGGAGAGTTTCTCTTCTGAAGTACTATTCACCACAGGGTAAGCACGGCGCCGCACACACCACGGATCATCATCCATGACGCGTCCTGCAGGTCGACTTACCGCTGCTGTGTGTGTGTGTGTGTGTGTATGTGTGTGTCCTCAGGTGTGCTGGAGTGGCCCTTCTGGACCAAGCTGATCGTTGTAGCCATCGGCTTCACGGGCGGCCTCATCTTCATGTACATTCAGTGCAAGGTCTACCTGCAGCTGTGGCGCCGCCTCAAGGCCTTCAACCGCATCATCACCGTGCAGAACTGCCCCGAGAAGGACCAGCACCACCCACAGGGCCAGGCCGACGCCCTCTTCAACGGCGGGCACGAAACCGTGGAGGTCCCGGTCAGCCCGGCCCCCGTCCCGGCTCTGCCTTCACAGGTGGACTCGGACATGTCAGTGGAGGCGGCTCTAGCACCGGCAAACAACCCCGTCTGACCTCATCTCCTCTCTGGCACACCAGAGTCCTGAATCACGCCACGCACTTCTAACTACACAAGCGGCAGTGACCATGTGTGATTTAGACTCTTAAAGTGTGTTGTGGTTCTCAGCTCACTGATCTTAAAACGCAGCTGACAGATTTTAAGTTAAAGAACCTCTCCTGTTCCTCAGTGACCACGAACTGAAACACCGAAGACAAGTGAGGAGATGTCAAGGGAAACAAAGCCATCAGCAAGGACCGTGTGCAAAGACCCTACGTGGTGTCCTGACACCTTTTTATTCCTGTACGCACTTTTAAAAAAACTGCACTGACTCATGTTGAAGGTGGAGGCTGATTCCCAGAGTATGTTTCAGACATGTTGTCTGATCCGTCCTGAACACTCAGAAGCAGCCGTCAGAGCTGAGATGAAGGGAATTGTTCGAATGCAAAAAGCTTTTTCCACACTTAGTGTTCCGCTCATTTATGTGTAAGATAGGTAGTAGAAAAAAGCAGTTGCAATCCTTTCTCCTCGTTTACATCTGGTTTTATCTTTGTGTGTAGGAGCAGATGTAGACAGTGGACTAACAGGCTGCACAGTAACTGACACTCATGTTACATGTGCACAGGAAATACAGACGTGATGTTGATATTTTCTGATGTAGCCGCCTCCTCTTCATCGTCTTTCACACGAGTGAAGAAGAGAAACAAGAGTTTGAGATGTTTGAAGTCTACACACACATTCTTTTTGAATAAAGACGATTTTAGACGCTGATAAAAAACAAAGGTTTTTGTTTGAAGCACTGACGTCTTCTCTCCCTTTGGACAATCAGGTCTTCAGACACCAAAGTGATATATTATAAATAGAGGAACCTATTTTAACAGTATCTTTAGTTCAAGCTAAATATTTAAAAAGTTATGTTTTGAAGTTATTGACTGACAGATGCAAGTTATGAATTTGTGTGTCTCCAGTAGCGCAGTGACGTTTTCCTCCAACAGTTTGAAGTTTCACTTGCTTTTGCAACATCTGTCACTTACACATAGTTTAAAGTTTCACTGTTGCCGTTGGTTCATGTTTTACTCTGGGTTGCAAGTGTTTGTGAGTTTGAACTGACGCTGAGTGACTGGGCCTCGTCCATTTTTCTACAATTTCATTTGGTTTTTCTAACAAGAGTCACACAATGTCACAAAAAACACAATTCTCTCTTTGTACAGTAAAGCACTCAACTCAACATCTTTGTGAAAATGTTTTTCTATCTCTTATTGGATAAAATGAATTATTCAGGTTACATATGATGCATTTTGTTTCTGTAATAAACACTGACTGTAGAACCCTCACAGGCTGAAGTTACATCCTTAAAAACAACCAGCAGATTTAGGAAAGGACAAGCTGAGGGGGAAAGTTTCAATATGTGGGATTCTGGCGCCATCTTCTGGACAGTAGCGGAGCATCACAAACAGTCTTTGTGTTGGATATTCTGTTGTCCTGAGTTAAGAGAATTAGTCAGATTCCGACATCTGATTCGTCTCGTCCTCCTGCTGATCATCTTCCAAATCCCCTTCGTCCTCTTCATCTTCTTCATCCTCTTCTTCTGCTTTCTCTGCTTTCTCGTTATTCGTGTTTTTGCTGGAAATCTTTCGTAGTTTAATGTTCGGAAGTTTCTTCAGACTGCCGGTCCACTCTCTGCCAAAACATGGGAATCACCAGGTAACAGTTTAACATCAGGTAAATGTTATTTCATTCTTAAAGGCTGATTTGATAGTTTAAATCACACAAGGTTAAGAATCTCTCATCTATACAACACACATAGGAAAATAATAATTCAGGTCGTGCTCAGAAGCAAAGTCCCTTTAAGGTCTCTAACCAGTAGAGCAGGTAAATCTTTTAAGCAATAACCCAAATTAAAATGAACCTGAATCAGATGAAATATATCCTTTAGTTAAATGAAAAGAACACATGGGTCTCAGGTCTGAAATCTTCCGGCTGTGGAGGCACTGACACCAAAAGGCTAATTTCACAGAATTCTGAGTTCATGTCACTCACCTGAATGTTTTCAGATTCTTTGCGTTGATGATGTCAGGGATCTCTGTGAAGGAGACAGCACAGCGTCGTCACGTGTCCTCAGACAATAAGTGTGTGTGTATATATGTGTGTGTGTGTGTGTGTATTTATACAGCAAAGACTCACCAAATCCCGACCCATCGTACAGCGCCCGCTCCCGCTCGATGGTCTGTTTGATGACGGCCTCTCTGGCTCCATGGACACAACCCTGACGACCTTTGATCCCGTTAATCAACTTGATCTGCTCTATCTCAGGATCATATCTTTGCAGGTACCTGAATATACAAAAAAACGATCAAGCAATGTTCTGATTGAAATGATTCGATTCGAACTTGCAAATAGAAAATATTTATTGACCTCTCGATAATGTCACAAGCATCTTTACTGGTGTACTCCGTCTTTGCTGGATCCAACTGTTCCTGGAACCACAACAGTTTCTCGCCTGTGAGAAAAGAGAAGACGTTCCACTATTAGTATTGTTCTGGGTTGAACAAATGCAGCCGTAACAATCATCACAACATACTTTAAAAGGAAAAAAAAAAAAAATGAAGGAAGGAAAAAATACACAAAAAGGTCTGATTTATCCACAACAAATAGCCATGTATGTCTATCAAGTGTATAAAAATGAGTAGTTTGGTGCAGAGTGTAAAACAGGTGAAGCATCAGAGAAGAATTGATAAACTGGGCCTTTAGAGTCATGCAGTCTGTTTTGAATTGGATAAAACAGTGTTTGGCAGATTTAATTTGTGCAAAAGACACAATTTGAAAATGGAATGGAGACGTGCAAAAAAACTCTCAAAGCTAAAATAACGTGATATAAAAACTGTTAAGTTAAAAAACATGCAAAATAATGTTTATAACAAAATTATAAACGAGTAAAAGGAAACTCTAGCAGTAAAATGCTATGTTTTAAATGTGTGATGGTGGCAGAGAATTGCACATGATTGAACTGCTGTGAACAGAACTGTAACTGGGATGTTAGAGACCATCGTAGAAAACACATGTTAAAATCATCACATCGGTTTCCTCCTCCCCAGATTTCTTTATATCGTCTGCAGGAGGATTGTGACTGTTTGACCTAGGACATAAGACCCGGTCCTGTCTCTTCAACAAGGCTACATGTATTAAGATCTACGGCTCAAAGTATGAAAGGAAGGAACCAGCTTACCGATGTCGCTCAGACGTGAGGCTTTGCCAGTTTTCTGCCTGTGGAGAAAAAAACACCAAATCATTTGAATTCATGAAACGGTGGATTTTAACATTTTCAGAAAGGTTCATTTTGCAAATGGGAATTTGCTGCAAGACGCTGAATTTATTTCATACCCGGCAGTAAGTGAAAGTTTAAATAACAAGCAACAGTTTTTAAAAATTAGACATGAATAATATTAAGTTAAATAATAACATTTAATTAAAGAGAACACTTCATTTTGTTTATAAAATCTAAAAGTAATCAGCTAAATTGCATTACTTTGTGTTTTCGTCAAAACAATAAAAACAAAATCCTGAATCTCTTTGTTGATCTGGTCCAAATTCAACAAGTTAAAAAAAGTTCCCAATTATAAATAAAGGTTTAACAGGGTTTGAAGCGTTATGACGTCAAACTTTAAGGGCACGTTTACACCAATGGGAACGGTGTAAAAAACCAGTTCCCTTCACGTTTGTCCCAATGTTTCTCTTCTCTTCTCCATCTTCACTCACTTTGCTTTCTTCCTCAGCCGGATCTCCTCTCCGGAGAGCCAGGCCGCCTTCCTGCTGAACGGGTGAACAGCCTTCTCCTTTACCGCCTGCACTTTGCCTTTCTGAGCCTTGGGCTGAGAAACACAAACAGTCACCAACTTTAAATCCACCGTTAAACATTCATAACTCGTCGTATCAATAGTTGAATATGAAAGAAATTGATTCACAGCGAGGGAAGACGCGAGGTTTTACCATTTTATCTGTTCGTGATCACGCGTGGTGCTGCTCTGTTGACAACTGGACCGGAAGTGGGCTGGTCCGTCACTAAATGACGCCCGGGTACGCACAGGAAAGGACTAAGAAGGTTCCCGATTTCAGTTTGTCGTGATAATGAATAATAAACCTTTTAAGACATAGTTACAACGTTAAATCGAGATCAAATATTACAGAACAGAGGCAAATTAAATCAGCCATTAATACAAGATTCAAATCAAATAAGACTCAACAATAATTTATGATTTATGGTAAAGTGAAACAGAAAAGACATATTAAAAGCAGATTCATGTAAATGTATAATAACTGAATTATTCTCTTAAAACCAATTTATTAAAAATATGCATCGAACATGTGCGTCTGTAAGGTTTATCAATTTAGTTGCAAACCATTGTTCAGCAAGAATCAAAACTTGAACCTGTTTGGTGTATTATCTATAACTAGGTACAACCATAGACGTGTATATACATGATTATGATCATTATGGTATTATTATTATGTAAAGTCTCTGGGTTTACAGGTGTACCACATTGACATGTCTTTCAAAAATAATACTTAGCAGTGACTTAAATAAAAAACGTAATTGCAAACATTTTACCAAAATTACACTACCATCAAATAAGTAGATAATTCACATTAATCTCATGGTTATATTTTCATATAAAAATACCTTACAGATTCCGACTGATATTGAGTTCAGTAACGCTTTCATTTTTCTTTTTTTAAATTAATTTAGGGTCTTTATTGATTGTTTATTCTCCATGTAAAGAATAACATTGGCACAGCAACACATTGTTTGGGTTCAGTAACAAACCGAAAAAGTATATTTTTTGCATGTGGGTTCATTATTAATAAACATATGCAAACTTAATTGATACATTATGAGCCATTGAACAGGGACTTATAAAACTGAAATGATCAAGATCAAGACAGAAAAGGGGGAATTTAAAGTGAACAAACAGTGAAGTAGTAAAACACAAGTTGATGTTGTGTTCACATGTACAACAAGATATTGATAATGATAAGTCTCATAGTTCCAACTGCCTCCGTGAGACCAGCCAGTCTCCTCCAGCCCCTCGGGCATCGCTACGTTCATGTGTTAAACAGATCAGACGGGATGAAGGGCAACACCAGTACAATACAGTTAGTTTAGCCCTGATGGTTCCCAACCTGAGGGTTAGGCTACTCCGGAAGATCACAAGATGAATCTGAGGGGTCACAGTGATGAATAATGAATAAAAAAACAAATCTTTATTCATGTCTGGATTTGTAATCCATCTGATCTTCTTTTGTCTGTGTTGTGGATTATTGGATTGGATTGGGGCGGCGCGTGGTGCAGCGGTTGGAAGAGTCGCCTCACAGCAAGGGAGCTCCTGATTCGATTCCCTGGTTCTTTCCCACAGTCTAAGCAGCCCTGTGTGATTAAGAGAGTGATCGGGAGTGTTCCTCTGCAACGTAGTAGAGTAGAATTATAAAGTAGCATTAAATAAAGTAGGGAACTTTACCTTTAAAATACAGTCCTTACATGACTAAATATATTCATGTCAGGATCTGGCACTTTAGTCTATGTTTAAGTTTAATTGTAAAAGTGTTTTCTGTTTAGTAAATCTCTGTTGTGTTTGTTCTAGTTGTTTTCATGTTTGCACACCCTGTTTCTGTTTCCTGTTTTATTTTGTAGTCCCTCTTCCTTGTGTGTTTCCGTCTTCACTTCCTGTCTGTGATTGTCAGCCCTGCCCTCATGTGTTTCACCTGTGTTCAATTGCCCTGCCTTCCCTGTGTGTATTTAAGCCTCTGTTTTCCCTTTGTCCTCTGTCGGATTGTCTGTTTTTCCTGCTTTTTTTCCTGCTGTGTTTCTGGTTGCTGTCCTGGTCTCCTGAACCTAGTGTAAGCTTACTTGTGTTTTGTTCCTCCTGTTCTTGTCTTTCCAGTGTGCTACTCCTTTTGTTTTGTTTGTTTCCTGTTTAGTGTTAGTGTTAAGGTTTTGTTTGTTAGTTAAAGAACTTTTATTAAATTACCCTTTTATTTAACTATCTCTGCATCTGGGTCCATCTCCTTCATCCAAACCGTGACAATTCACTTATTTTTCCACCTGTGCTGAAATGAATGCAGGATCACTATCACACCGAAAAAACAAACAAGGGTGATAGTGTGAACACATACATGTCATCAGTCCGGCTCTTTTTTTTCTTGAATCAACAAGTTCACTCTTCATTTTGAGTCCAAACACCTCAGTGCGTTTATTAAAAGTTTACGTAGCTGGGCTGTAAACACAAGACCAAAGGAATGTGGGATTTGACCATAAATGGACACAGATACGAAGACAAGCTTCCCACGAACCAGTGGAATTCAATGATTGAAAGCTCCAGAACAGCCACTCAATGGACCTTGTTTGAATGTATCCTGCTGATTTTCATTATCCTCTGTCGTTTTTCCTCTAGCGCCACCATGAGGTTGACATTAGTGGGCTTGTCGATCATGATGTTTCAGCCCCCATCCGCTAACACGGAGGAGCTGAGGCCTGGGATACTAATACTACTAATCAAGTTGTATTTATTTTAACTGAAGGAGTTTGTAGTCAGTATATGAGTCATGTAAGAATCACCACATGTTAGCCAACATGTTCTCTCTTCAGGGAAGTGGTCGCCAACTGTGTTCAAATGAAGAAGCAATAATGGAAGAAGTATTGAGTAAGTAGTATTTCAATACTGTTCGCCACTGCAAGTAAAAGTCCTGCGTTTATAACCTTACTCAAGTAAAAGTATGAACAATTTACTGTAGTTTACTTTACTTTACTGTAGTTTACTTTACTGTACTTTACTTAACTTTGCTGCACTGTTCTGTGCTGAAAAGTAAAATCACTGTAGCGCCTATTCTATCTTATATTTTTGTTTAAATATCACTGCTACATAAATGTGTATGTTGCATTGCTGCTGTAGATGTTTGAGGTTGAGCTCTGGACTTTATACACTGTTGTTGTAGATTAATCTAAAGCAATCCATCACATTTTATAAGTCTCCAGCCTTTGTGATGAGGCATTTTCCAGCCAATGCAAGAGAGGTTTTAAAAAGTCGATTGAGAATTTTCTCTACACATCAGAAAAACAGTTAATTCTTCAGTTTATCACAAACACTGAACTTCAACACATCTGGAGACACGTGGTTTACACTCTCATCTGAAACGCGACTGAAGCTGTGAGGCAAATGGAGTCGAGTAAATCTGCAATATCTCCATCTGAGAGTACAACTACCTCTAATGTGTACCTAAGTATAGTATTTGTGTACATTTACTTAGTTACTGTCCACCATTGATAAAATAAGTGTATGAGTGGTTGATTTAAGAGATGTTTTCCTGACAGAATAATAGCCAGTTTATCTGCAGACGCTCTGTTAGATCAAGGAAAACACTGTTGTGTCTTTTAAAGTAGGCCAACAGCCTTTGTCCATAGATAATCACAACAGCATGACCCTCCAATTCATCACCAGCGTTACACACACACACACACACACACACACACACACACACACACACACACACTGACTTACAGTAGGATCAAGCCTGAGCCGAGCAACAGACACAGATCAACACTTTTTTACAGCCTTGGATTTATTTTAGGCACCAGCCAGACACACAGAAGACATTTCTCCAGAGATAACAGAGCAGCTGGCTCTCGCTGAACTCAAATTGTTTTTCTTCTTCCTTTAAGTCTGCTCAGCTCTGTCGGGCGGCATACCTCCCCGGCAGGAATGTGACTGTGCTGCAGCCGATGAGCCGTCCGACCTGTGGCTACAAGCACAGAGCCGGTTGCATCACATCCGAGTGAGTTATCTGTGTGAATCTCAGGGTGTGTGTGTGTGTGTGTGTGTGTGAGGGTGTTTTTTTTCTTTTCTTTTCTTCTTCTACTTCCATTTGACATGTAAAGTCAAATCAGGAAGTGAGATGCAGTGACAGAACAGAACGCAGCAGGCGCACAATGGCACTATGTCTGTCTCTCGACCTGCCAACATGAGAGCCTCCCGGGGGAAGACCCCTCTTCTTCTGCTGCTGCTGGTGTTGATCGCTCTGACTGGGACAGGTAGGACTTTTTCTTTCTTTTACCTTCTGGATTAAGACACAACAAACTCACACCCTTCTCGCCTCCTTGTCGCTGTCGTCAGGGTTTTCTGACTTTGATGCTTTGAGGTTAACATCTCGACTGAAACCACGTTTAGTTTGGAAGTTCTTCTAATCTTGTAATGTCACCAGAAGCTGAAAGTTTGAGCAACAAGGCCCGATCAACCCAATCGCTCAACGCTTTTTTTTTCCTGTTCAGCTTTAACTTACTTCAATCCACTTGTTGTCAAACCTCTTAAGAAGCTAAAACCTTCCTGTACTTCACTTTAAACCCAATACTCTCAAAACTGAAGACGTTTACTCCTCTTCTCCTTGTTTAAGATCTACTATCTTTTACTGAATCAAGAGAACCCTGACAAAACTCTGTTGCTCAACATGTTGAATATCTCCACCTCCTCTTTTTAATGCAGCGTGTGACTACTCCAACAGTTCAGATTCTTGTTGCAACCGTTTGAAATCATGCAGAAGGAAGTTGGAAGTTCCTGTGAGATCTGAGAGTTACTGTCCTCCACTGTAGTTTATTTTTCATCTTTTTTAATCAGGCAGATGAAACCTTTGAAAAAAATATAATAGTTATTGTGTGTTTCACCTTTAAAACAAACCAAGTGACGGGATATAAAGTAATGAGAGACTTTGCATTGCAGCGCTGTGTCAAGACGATGGTGAAGAGGCACCAGAGGAGGAAGTTCCAGAAACAGATGACTCTAGCCTGGATGATGTCGACCCAGATACCCCAGGTGAGACGTGAATCCTAAGATATATCTAAGAATTCAGAATATGTGTATGTGGCCGACAGCCTTTAGACATGTAGGTGTCTGTTCATGTCTCATGATCCGGGTTCGACCCCTTTAATTCCAGTTTCAAAGAAAAGTAGAACTGGGAAGGGAACAGGGCAGAATAAAAAGGATTGTTACAGCCTTTTCTGTCTTTCCAAGAAGAAAGGGCAGTACATTTAAATCTTTCTGTCTTTCTCTTCTCTATTTAAGTTCTATTTTTATTATAGCCTGGAAGGTCATAGTGAAAGACAACATCTCGTTGAACAGTGGAAAAAAAAAAAGTGTAATTTCCAAATACAAGCAGGAACGAACAACACAAAACAAAAAACAAACCAAAACACAGCAGACAGATTAAACACCCAGAACACACATAGAAACATAGAGGAACAAAGCAGCAAAGATGAATTATGGAAATGACATTGTTCCATTAAAACTGATTGTAAAAGAGGATAGTGAAGACACGATTTCGACATCTTCCATCTTTGTGGCGACAGTTTGAGGAAGACGTGCTCTTGTTTCCACGTGGCAGGGCCGGCGTTTTCACACTGAGATCCAGAAAGAGACTTGCCTGACTTGCCCCAGGCCACAGGGCTGTGGTGGAACTTTTACAAACACTTTATTCATGAGTCCCATTCAGGGATTCGTCATTCAGATTTTTCATGTTTTTTTTTATATCCTGTCAACTGTTCATTTATCTTTTCCAAATTCCCCTTCCCCCCCAGAAGGAAATAAGTCAAAATCCTTTCCTGGATGAATGAGGAAATACTGACTCTGTTCTGGTGCTGGGAAATAAAACTTAATAGCCTGGATACTAGCTGAAATATGTCTTGAGAACTAATGAATTGAAAATATCAATATGAGTTATTATCAAACACTTGGTCAGAGCCTGAGGTCAGTTGACTTATTCTGCCGTCAGATATTTCCCAGATTTACATCCATAAACTGTGAATTGTGATGATCTGCTTCTCTGTGTTCATAGTGTCGTCCACGACTGCTCCTGAGGAACCTTCTCCAACAGACCCAGATCCCTCAGTAGATTCAGGTAAGATCTGTAGTAAGATTTTTGTTTTCACCCCTGTCTGTTTGTTTGTTCGTGAGTAAAATGACACTAAAACAATAGATTGGTATGGGGTGGGGAAGAACCTATTCAATGTTGGTGCGGATCCAGATCATGCGTTTGGAGCCAGGACCTTTTTTGTCACTTTCTTTAACATAAACTCATGGCTGATGATGAACCGTCTTTCATTATGACCTGTGATCTGTTGAGTATCTATGAGTGAATTCCAGGGGACTGTTGGGTGTTACTGGAGATATGTGCTATAGGGTCATTCTTCTCTACAAGGGTCCATCTCCAAGTGTATATTTAACAGAACAATATATGCTTCTTACAATACTGATACATAAAAACACAAGATAGCCTTTAAAAAACAACTAATAAGATCTCTCTGAAAAACAAGCACATTAGTCTGGAAACGCTCGATAATTATAATCTAAATCTTTCACATGTTGTTTATTCCAGGTACAGAGGGAAATGACGGAGAAGGCTCAGGAGGTGAGCCATGACTATAAATGTAAAATAAAATGCAGGACAGTCGTTACTATTGTTATTATTATTATTATCGTTACTGTGTTATTGTTGCCATTATTATTTATGAACATACACCATTTACCATTGGATTCAAGCTGCGTTGAGGATAACTGTCTGATCACCAGTGTGTTGCCTCTGCAGAACCCACACCAGATGGTACAGGGGAGCCACGTGGTGGAGAATCCACCGCAATACCAGAGGAAGACGACACTCTGGGTCTCATCATCATCCCCGTCCTTGTGGTGCTGGTGGTCGTGATCATCGGCGTGATCGTTTGTGGGATTTTCCTCAACCGCAAGTGGAACAGAAACAAGAGAAATCAAGGTGTGTGTGTATGTGTGTGTGTTTGTATATGGCCTTGAATGTCATTTTGTGAAAACTTCACGATACTATCATTTGACAATTGACAACTATCATATGTCAGATTTTCTGTTAATGCCTTAAATGATCCAATAACCATGTAACTCATATATATGTTTTATTTAAGTCATATTAAAAAGAAACCTTAGCTGTTGAATATCTGTTATCAATACAATAGTTATAATACAATAAATTAGCTTTAGGATATTTTGACAGTGACTGAAGCATGTTCTCTGCTCACAGAGCTCAGGAAGGAAGATCCATATCTGGATGGACCCAGCTCAGAGAAGGTGCCAATGTAAGTGTATTGATAATTTAACATATAGGCCCATTTACAGTTACATTTTGAGTCAGAAAACAAGTAAGCATGTTAGTCGACCTAGTTTCATTGACTCATTAGATCTTTTGTTAAATGCATGTTAGGCCCATGTTTGAAGAAGACGTCCCCTCGGTACTGGAGATGGAAATGGAAGAGATGGACCAATGGATGAAAAAAGATGGTAGGTTTCTGTAAACAAAAAAAAAATAATCCTTTAAAAACATATCAGAATGAAATTAAATAGGGAGAAGCCATTTTATTAGGCTGAGACTCATGCAGTGGATTATACCAGCAACCTTATATAGTTAATAATGTAATGGTAATGTTTTATTTTGACCCCTTTTCAACATTTGTATTGTATTTCATTAGTCAGTTCTTTTCAGCCATAACGTGAGTTGGTAGAGTTTATCCAGCAGAGGTCACTGTTCCTGTATACGAGGTCAATATACAGCGCAGGGCCGAGTGTTTATCAGTTTTATAAATTCTGTGTCTCTCCTGTGAAAATTACTTTGCAACCTTTCTCTGATTTGATCAATCCCATTGGTGATTTGTAGGTTTACTTGCTGGATTTTGCTTGTTTTAGGTGAAACTGCAGAGGACTCTAATCATACAGGATTCTAATTATGGTGAGAATAATTTACACTTCTTATAAAAACATCCTTGCAGCCAGAAAGGTATATTTTTTAACTTTATAAGTCCATTTGCATGTTACTCTATTCTATTCACAGTTTGATAAATAACATAAACTGAGTCATATTTATTGGATTTACTTGATAAATAGCTTTTTTGTGAATAAACAATCCTGCAGGTGTGAATACAGCCTGCTTCGATTAAAATACGTTTTTCATAGTGGTGACATCGTGGTATTACAGTGAACCTCTTGCACGCAGCTCATTACACAACAGTGCTAACACAACACGGACCAACAGTGGACTTTGGTAATAAGAAGACAGTTTGCCCTCTCTCTGTTTGTTGTGATGCTCCAGCTGGTTTCACTAGAGCTGTGGCTGATGAACTGTGACCCTGTCGTCATCCCACATGGTATTGTTTGAAAGCACATACACATTAACATCTGTTAGTGATTACACCAGGCACGCATTGGAAGTGTGTCGCAACAAACTTAACCCTGGGATAGTCTGGAAGGGAAGGAGAGGTCAAGGTCCATGAACTGTTGACCAACGCCGTGCACACACACAGACTCTGGGTTTTATTTCCAAAGCTGTGCAGGGGTTAGACGGTACCTTCATTCAGCAGGGAGGTTCCAAAAGACATGTCAGGACAGAAGTCAAAGGGATATTACTGCAGCTGTGGTTGCAACATGTGATGCTGCTGCTGCTGCTGCGGCGGCGGCAAGTGTTTCCCTGGTTGTGAAGTTACACAGCAGCTTAATCACAACATCAAATTATAGAAAGACAGAAAGAATACAAGGTTTTTTGAAGCTGCGTAAAAGTGAGTCACTTTGCAATGAACTTAAAGCACAACTTAACCAATCTGGTTGTTTTAGGGTGTTGAGGGGAATGAACCAAATGGTCAAAGCGTAAAAACTAAAATACCAATCTAACAAAAGTAGTAATTTGCAGGTTCGGGACACTAGAGAATCAACTTGTAAGTCAATTATTTAAATGCTATACTACTTCAACATCTTGAGGGGTTTTTGTGACAGAATTTTGCTTCTACATCTGAAAATGTTAAACAGGAAATTCTGTAACATACAGGAGAGGTGCAACAATATCGTGTTTAACATGCATAGGTATAGATCCCAATGTTAGTTTGGAAAGTGAAGAGGTCGTGCATGTACAATTACTGTTTATACATACGAGTCCCTTGTAATATGAAAAAGTATGAGCTTTGCTGAAAAGAGCCACCATGTTCACAGCTAGTTGTCAGCAGTGTTGGGGAGTAACGGAATACATGTAACGGCGTTACGTATTTAGAATACAAATTATGAGTAACTGTATTCCGTTACAGTTACAAATTAAATAGATGGTATTCAGAATACAGTTACATTGTTGAAATCAGTGGATTACATGACGGTACTTCTCTGCTTCACGAGTTTAATCACTGTCTCGTAAATCCACCGGAGGCTAGGCCCCCAGGAAGCAGCTGGAGACCAGGGCTGCCGTAAGAGCGCCCGGACCCCGGCGGCGTGAAGAAGCCTCACCGCGACCGGCTCGGGACCGTTACAGGCCCGGGACCGTGGCTCTGAGAGAGTTCCGTCGCTACCAGAAATCTACGGAGCTGCTGATCCGCAAGCTGCCCTTCCAGCGCCTGGTGAGAGAAGACCGACCTGCGCTCCCAGAGCTCCGCTGTCATGGCTCTGCAGGAGGACAGCGAGGCACGCCGGGTTCACACCGGACGCTGAAGCGCCGCTAAAATAATATCACCCGTTGACCCAGAAGTATAAAAGCATATAGTCACTTGTTGCTCCAACATTAACTGCAACAGCGTCCCAATTTAATGTCATCCATCTTCAAGAACTTCTCCGCTGTTTGCTCCGTTCAATGTCGGGTGTCGAGGGTAAATTACGTGTTCTCCGCCCCCCCCCTCTCTTTTTATCTTTATGACTGCTTGTGTGTCTGTATGGAGGGGGGCATTTAATAATGTGATCGGTCAAATTGGTAAATTTAAAACTCCAGGACAACAGAAGGGGAATACAAACTATGGGATGCATGCTTTATCATTTATATCATATAAAATATGTCATCAATATCGTTTAAAATCATTTTTCAGTGTGTTTCCTGGAGCGATACGCTCGGGTCAAGCGCAAAAAATAGACCCGACGCCGAAACGATCGCTGCAAGGCGCGAGGCAGCCTTGGCGCAGGGGGGGTTCAGCGTCCGGTGGGACCGGCACAGAGGTGGGAGTGGATGGGAGCCGGACATCCAGCGGGCCCGCAGCATCGGTGGAGAGAGAGTTTAAACTGCTGCTGCTCCCCTGACTATAACAACGCCGCAATCATACACTTAAAAAATGCAATACAAACCGGAAGTATTCCAAGTATTCAGAATACGTTACTCAGATTAGTTAATGTAATGGAATACGTTACAGATTACATTTTTGTGCATGTATTCTGTATTCTGTAACGGAATACGTTTTGAAAGTATCCTTCCCAACACTGGTTGTCAGTCAGTTACATAGACTGCGTTTGAAGGTGGAGGACATGACTGCTCCCCAAAAGTGAAGCCCTAAGGTTTTGATTGTCCCCTGGTGGCTGTGCTCGGTACATGTCCTAAACCCTGCCTCCTCTGTAAGTGGACGGGACGTGAGCCAAACTAAAAAATCAAACATTTAAATTGTCCTCAATTAAAACTCACTGACGTGGCTCCATCTGCTGACAGACTCTTGCTCCGAACATTGTCTTTACACACATTGTCATCTTTACATACAGGCGAAGATCAGCTTCAGTAAAATATACTTGAACTTCTGACGATTAAAGGGAGCAGCCCTCATTCTCTGTCCCAAACCTTGTCTTCTCTGTTTACCTCTAGGTCAAAGAGACGCTCTCCCACCACACGGGGACACACACTCGTCAGAGCAGCGTTGACAACGTGGACGTTTTGACCTTTCTACAATAATCCTGCAACATTTTCTCACTACAGGAGTGGATTTTACTGCCTGGAAACGACATCATTAGACTTTGGGGGAACTCCCAATCATGACTTTTGTTTTTAAAGTAAAACCATCAGCGAGAGAGATTAATCTCATCCTCTGCGGTGGTGAGCAACATGCAACAGCTGGACTTTCTTGTGTTAAACACTGGCTCTTTTTAAATGTCAATGATCGGTGTGTTGCCATTGTGTATTTCTTCTGCTGTGCTTTGCCTGTTTTTTTATTGTTTACTGTACTACAGCAGGGAAATGTACTGTATTTTCTGTCTCGTCGAATCAGTTCCAAAGAACTGTCCCCTGCTGATTCACACTGTTTAAGACTAAGCGGCCGTCTTCGAGCGCATGAGGCCGACTCTCCTCTCCGCCCCACACACAGACACCACTGCTCCTACTGGCTGCCGACGACTTATCTGCGGCTCACAGCCTCTTTATTGTGTTACACTGCGTGACTCCCTCCAGCTGCAGGTTTTTTTAAGAGGAAATATCCTGTTGATGATTGTTGGCATGCATGACAGGGAGGGCCACTCCTTCTTCATGCCTGTGCAGAGCTGGTTCCGAGAAGGAGTTTTTAGTCAGAAGCCGATTGAGATATCAGAGTGTGAGATCAGACGCCTTCTCTGTCCTAGTCTTTTTGATAAGTTACCGAAATAGCTTTCTAGAAGCTGTTACTGATAAGATTTTGATCTCACCATAGAATCGGACTGAAAACACTGAAGTGTCTCCACAAAAGCTCTTAGATTTTTTTTTGTCACCAGATTTAGTCGATACACTGATCTAACTGTTGCATTGTAAATATGGGAATACAGAAAGCCAGGAGAGATTATTTTCACGGAGCGCCTTCTGTAAATATTTCATATGAGGCTGTAGTATTTTTTTTTAACTTTGCTGATGAACATTTGAATAAAATGTCAAAGTGAAAATGTGTTAAGGTCTGTCACTCCACCACTTTTATGAAATATCCCAACCGATACCTGACTAGTTGCTGTGTGGTTTTGTTCAGGCCTTCATGACCCTATGACGATGACTGAGTTCACAAAGCTGAACAAAGACCACACATAAGTTTCAGCTAAAACTTTGTTTATTTTAAAGAAATGAAAAGGAAATTTCAATTGAGACATCAAATTGCAACCAGAGCCAAACTCAGTGGAAGCCGTGGGGGAGAGGGAGACTAGGGCTGCGGTCGAAAAGTCTAAAATAATCTCCTTTCCTAACCACTGTTCCTTGACCTTGATGGCAAAAGTCACAAGGTCAAAAAAGTGTGGGAGAGAGGACCCGTAAGGAGTTAGGAAAGGAGAAAATCGAACTCATGCCGCTATGAATATCGTGCAGCCGGACCATGACGTGAATCTACCTGACGACCAAGCTCCTCCTATCAGGCTTGTGCAGGGAGAGGCCTTCTCAGGGGGTCGTCACACTGGAAACATTCATATAGGATGAATCCTTGGTGATCTTTTTTTCTGTCCAGGTTTTGTTGAATGTGTGCAAAGTCAGCAAACTGCGACAGACTCCAGCCAAACTGGTTCAAATGAAAACAGTGACACAAACAACTTTGGCAAACACTTACTAGCAGGAAATGCAGAGACTGATGGAATCTGAGCCTATAACATGAGACACGTGTGTTAAATCCATCACAGGCCTGTTGGCCACTGTGAACGGAAATGATGTGATGTTATCCCTCGCCGGACACATTCATATTTCCAGTGACCGCTCTCTGAATCCACCCGGCTCTATTGACTGAGTGGCTCTCTTCCCAGCAGGCATTGCTGTCACACTATCGGCTCAGTTTCACAGGCACACCAGCAACCCTGTTTGTTTGCCTTCCGAGCATCGTACGTCTGTCGCAATCATCACACTCAGTCGTTCTTGGGCAATCTTTGAGAGGGAAACACGTAATACACCAGGGAATCTGTGTGTGTGTGTGTGTGAGAATCTGTGTGGCATTAGGAGAGACTTCACAATAGTTGTGAGTTGGATTCTCTCCCGAGTTGTGATGAGCAATTGGAAGCGTGTGAAACTTTTCCCTGCCTCTTATGAAAGGTTGGCTCTTGCACCAGTTGTTCAACATTTGATACCAGAGCTACTGGAGTTCATGTCCTCTGTATTTCGAGGAGGTTCATTTAATAACAATATATTCTTATTATTTTTAAAGACACGCTCTAAATCATTTTTACGCTGTCAGCTCAGGAATGTGAGTTTCACGGCAATGCTTTAAATATGTGATGGAACAGAATTTGGGTTGAATAATGAAGAAGAATTTAAACTCTCCGAAGTGAACTGAATATGAGAAAACAAGTTTAATTATCTTGTGATATTAAATGAATAAGATACTGTATAATATAAAATATTTTCCATTTTACCGTATAAATACCAGTATATTTTAAACTTGGTGCTTTCATTAGTTTCCTGTCAAGAGATACAACAAACAACAATTGTCTGTATAACATATTTTAATTCCCACCTGAGTGGATGATACAAAACAGCTTTTAGCAAACAGAAGGTTTAAAATCCCCAGAAGCAAGGGAGGGACTCGGATGAAATATAGGTCACTCTTTTATTTAGGCTCCTTAAAAATGTGTGTTAAGCCTCTGACAACTCAGGTTCGACACTGAGGCTGTAACCTGTGTGAAGGGGTCTTAAGTAGACACAACTACCAAAAACATTGGTCATAAAACAGTCTTTAAATGAATCAAACATACAAACAACTAAAAAAAGATGAAAAAAATAGTTGAATCATTAAAAAGTGCCCAAATTAATTATTAATGTTCAAGTCACATTAAAACTATCTGTGAGTTTAGGGAACTATTAACATATGGATTCTCTGGCTCCAGCCCTGACATCAACACATACAACACTCAGTTATATCCAGTATGTTTTTACTCTTCAGTTTCACAGGGAAAACGACTGGAACAGCCGGTTGAGAAATCACACTTACAGACCAATTCCAAACGAGAGTTCGGATTTTTGTGCGGCGTCACTTTCAGCAGCAATCTCCATAAACGCACGCACGGCCACAGCTGCTTTCAACTCGTTCTGTGACTGTGTTTAATAACAAAATATAGGTGTTTAAAGTCATCCTTTGTTTCCAGGGTCTGCTTTTCAGTTTTCATTGACTGGGTGCCAGCCTCGATTCCACACTTCCCAGGATCATATGTGTGGTGCTTGGTGATATCTCACGCTTTCAGACTTTCCCTGGAGGATCCAGATACAGGGCATGAAAATCACCATGAGCCAAAGCTAACCATAGCTGGCACAGTAGGAGTGACTTCTGCAGCAGCAGCAGCAGCTCACTAATCCACCGTTGCTTCCTTTTTTTATCTCTCCTTTTCCTTTTGTCTGTGAGTAAATATGGCTCAGTATGGACGAATCAGGTTTAGGTTTTCCTCTGGCAAGATTTTTGCTCAGGAGTGTACCTCTTCTAATTCTTATAATTTTTTAAAAAATTGTCATTGACTAAAATATATTTGGAGTTTCCATTTATCAGTAGAAACAGGCAAACGTGTGAATGGAAGACGTCAACGATAAGGGATACATCTAAAAAATACGTAGTTTGGTTTAATTTAATTCATTATGTATGTATTAATTATTTATATGTTGCACCATATCTGTGAGGCATGTTTTGCCATATATAAAAAACTGAAATGTACATATATAGATAAAGCAGCTCTCTTGTGCCTTATATTGTCATTATTGTGTGACTTCTCGTCATAAACCTTGTAAATGCAATAATAAGCATTGTATGATCAGAGGGAGTGTCCAGGCTGTTGTAAGAACACAACTACCACAATGTAAAATGCTCTTTGATTCATATTATGGAGATTATACAGAAGCTTAAACAGCTAAATAAACTTAAATAGCTTTCTTTGGTCGATAAATGAAATAAATAAAAAGTAAAAATACATGAAAATAACAAATAATAATCATTGATACACAATAACTTAACAAAAATTTGTGCTATAAATTAGATCTCTCTAAAAATGTATTTTATCAGTTGTATTCTCTCACCACACCTGGGCGCATGTTGTGACATCACATTCGAGCGCCCACTCGCAAACAAAAACCTTCACGTCATCCGGCCGCGACACGAGTCGGTGGAGAGTCCGGAGCCGAGCGGAGCTGGCGGGTGTCGAGCAGCCTGTGAACGGCACTGGTCCCTGTGGATGTTTCCCCCCCCCCTGCGGTACTGGTCGGAGGTCACCGTACGTTTCCCAGTAAAGGATCCCAGTCACAGGAGGCACGGACACCGGCGTCAGGTTCCCGGAGCGGCTCACGCTAGCGCTTTACTGGATGTTTTCCAGCTGCTAGCCTGTTAGCATTACCCGGAGTGGCTAGTTAGCAGGGGGTGCTAACGCGGTAGCTTGGGTGCAAACCGGTGAGGGAACCCAGAGACGAGGCAGGAGCAGTGTTGTATCCCACCGGAGACCCCCACCCACCCCCCCAGCGTCAGCCCCTTTTTAGCCCGGTACAGGTTTTGGATACACGACCCCCAGAGGAGCCCTCGCCTGGGGGAGGCCCGCCGCCCCGG